>NC_058412.1:46994686-47186189 GCF_002201575.2 Neomonachus schauinslandi | reverse complement strand
GCCATCTGATTTTGGGTAGCCTGTTGCTCACATAAATCGTCAAATTCTGATCGCCAAATAAGATATTAAGGAGCTTCAGGGGCTGTTTTACAGAGAGTTTGCCAATCCCATGGTGACATGGCATAACGGTCTGCAAGAGAACGATAAGGCCTTGTGAAAATGGGCTCGCGGCACCATTTTCTCGGCATTGAAGGCAAGTGGTTTGTAAATACGTTGTTGTTGTTGTCCCATTATAAGGGGGAAAGCTAAGAGTTCTCCTGTGAGCACTGCCTCCGAAAGGCAACTTTTTAGTAAAGGTTGCTGCTCAGGGTGGGGCTCAAGCTGCGGCTGAGGAACTTGGCGGGGAGGGGGGGTAGGTAGCTCTATCTTGCTGGGATGGGGAGTTAACGGGGGCGGGTAACTGAGGGAGCGGGGAGCATAGGGGCAAAGAGTTCTCTGTTTCTTTTGGAACGCAAAGTGTATCTTCAATATGTAATGGCCTCAAAGCATACCTCAGTAGCCCCCACAATGTAAGGGAGGCGAGATGTACCCTCTTTCCTTGCTCGTGGCTCCGTTTTAAATTTTTTCCAACTCTTTCCCATACTGCTAAATCTAAAGTTCCTTGATCCGGGAACCAGGGGTTATGTTCAATAATAGTCTTTAACAAACCCCGAAGTTGGCCCTCCGATACGGAGGCCCCGCTCCCCCTAAGGAGCTGCTTAAGAACCTTAATGTATTGCTTTTGTTCAGCGGAGAAATGCTGACCCAGGACAGAGCCAGGAAACCCAAGCCCGAAAGTTCCCTCGAACTGGGCAAGCCCAAGCAGGCTCCTGGATGACTTACTGCGCTCAGTCCTTTCCTTGTCATTTCCGAGGGGTCCGCCCACCGCCACAAGTTCCTCACACAGGGCACCACTTGTCCGGTTTGGCTGGCAAACCCCAAGGTGGCAAATGAAAAGATTACTCCAGACACCTTAGTAGGAGAAAGGAGAGGCCTGGGGACCAGACGCTCTGGTGGCGAAAGGCCTCGAGCCAAGCTTTGTCTCCACTTCTATTGGGGTCTTAGCAATACACCACGCGCAAGCGCAAAGCGAGGAGGGAAGTGTAACCTTAATGGTCAGGACAATATGTGTGGGGCGGTGTGTGAGAAGGGCGAGGAGGCAAGGAGTTCGTTAAGTATGTGACCACCACAGGTGCCTCTTTTTCTTCAGAATTTAAACATTTACTTCCTAGATGAGAACCTTGAGCCGCAGTAAGAATCTGGCTGCTTTTAGCCAAGAAATTTCAAAAGAGGCTCAGCGTTCTGGGCACTCCTCCTTTGCTTTTCAGTTCGTCTCATCCAGGGAGGCATATACAAGTCAGATTTTGTCTATCCAGGCACTGTGAATTCCCACAGTTTTTGTGCCTTTTTTTTTGAAATCTCCTGGGTTCTTTGTGGACACTATTTGGACACCAGCTACTAAAGCTCGTGTTTCTCAGACATTTGCCTCTTGTCACGGAAGCATCTTTGCCCAAATCCCACCGCCCTCTCAGCCTCTTTGTGGCCCTGTACTGGGGCTCCTGGGAACTTCTGGATCCACTGCAGGCTGCTCGAAAGCCATGTGGAACTTGGGCCATCAGCATTGGCCCCGTCCCTGCACCCATGCCATGGGATGAGGCTACAAACTGCACGCGGTGCTTCCCCTGAAGGCTTGAAGCTATTCCAGTCAGTCTACGAGGCCAGAGAAGTGGGCCGCTGGACAGATTTCCCCATGCTCATTTGAGTGCTCTTACCATAACTCTCTCATAAACCCCATGAGGGTTTGTAGTTAATCACATTTCCCTGCTGTTTCCCTTTCTCCTTTCCATGTCTCCTGGACTGGAAGGCTGGGCTAACACCCTTTCATTATAGCCAATGCTTTCCCTTACAGCTATCCCAAGTCTAAAAATAACCCTCTTCTATATGTCAAAAATTCAAACCTACTTTTTATTTCCTTCAAATTCCTGCTGTGATAATCCTCATCTTCCTGGGGCCTCTGGAATAACAAGGGGGATGTTACGGGCCAGGAAAAGCCAAAGAAAACAACTTGATGTATTTATAAAAATAGTATTCCCGCTTCAGTGAGTTAGTCAGTTATTTCACTAGTATTTATTGATTTCTTGCCATGTGTCAGATATTAGGAAAGTAGGAAAAAAAGACACAGTGTGTGGTGAAAGGGAGAGGAAACAGCTAAGGACAATACCAGATAACTGCCTAAATGGGATCTTATAAAAAGGACACTGAAGATAAGAAAAGTTTACGTGAATCGCCTTAAGGGAATCAGAGGAGACTTCTTGGAGGAGGTGACAGTTCTATTAATACGCTTCCTTGGATGTTTGCCATTGGTAGCAAGAGGATGAGAGAGTGTTGTAGATCCATTCAAACTTATTCCTTAACAACAATAGTAATGATCGAACAGTAGACAATAGTAGTTTACATTATATAACCTCTACCAGCAACAAAGTGATACAAAAGTGATTTGCACAACACAAAGATCAGATCTTTCTGATTTGTAGGACTGCATATATCCTTTAGGTCAGTATTACTCCAAAAATATAAGACAAAGAGACATTCATTCATTCATTCATTCATTCCATAACTATTGAGAGCCTACTACATGCTAGGTACAGAAGGTACTGAATGAAGTAGAAAGACACAGTCCCGTCTTAGTCTCAGTGAGCTTGCAGTCTAGAGAGGGGAAGTGGTAAACAAATCAATGAAAAAGATGAATCCAGGTATTGATATGTATGCAGAAAGTGAAACAGGATGGTGTGCTACATTGTGTTGGGGGTGGGCAGCGATGCATATAATTTAAACTTGATTTCAAAAATAGTAATAACATTACTAGAACCTAAATATGCTATTTAAAGGAATATATGTATGGGATGGGAAGAATGAAATCAAAGGGCCAGAGCATGTTTGTCCAGGGGAAAATTTCACTTTCTGACACTAGCATTTATCTTGAAACTCCGAGGTTTCTTTCTTTTTAATGGATTCTATGGTGAAACCCAGTGGCAACTTTAGCAAAACAACAGCTTGAGTCTGCAGTTTTGTAATAATGGGAGAATCTCCTCATGGGAGAGGGCAAACTCTACAGCGGGTCCTTGTGTCTCTTGGGAAATTTCTTTCCCTGATGTTGATTTCAGGGGGATGCGTATTTCCCTTTCCCTGTTCTGCAAAGTGTGGGCATAAATAATTCCCTTAATTCCTTTTTGAACAGCAGGGAAGATCATGGCTTAATATTTATAGCAGTCTTTACTTACGGTGGGGGAACGATGAAACAAGAGATTCAACATGGATAGCAACATGCAATAAGAAATTCAGGCTGTCTCCTGAGTTTTTCTCACCACATCCCTGAAAGGGCTGCTGTCCTGCTTGGCTATGAGGTGCCCCTCCCCTTGGCTCCCAGACCTCCTCTGTGGGTTAGCAGTAGCTCTTTCTTGCATGCCTTCTGGGTGTGCCTTCAAACCTGCCCGACTTCGAGAAGTTTTGGGCTTAGACAGCAACAGCAAGACACACGGAGAAATAGAAGTCCCATCTCTTTCTGTCCCAAATGTGCTTCACAGATTCTGGTTTCCTCTCCCAGGCTTTGTCCTTTCCTAGACTGACACTCCCTGAAGGGAAACTCCACCATCTCCCCAACCACCTGCAGCAGTGTTGTCATATGTGGTTAAAAAAAAATCATATGCTAGTTACCACAATTTAACATTTTCCCAAGATACGAAGAGTAACAAGGATTTGCTTGTAACCATGCCTGAAAAGTACTGTAGACACTTAATTATTATTTTATTTTTTTAAACAGAGATATAGTTAATATACCATAAAACCCACTCTTTTAAAGTGTATGATTCAGTATTTTTTAGTATATTCAAATTGCTGCGCAATCATCACTGCCATCTAATTCCAGAGCATTTTCTTCACCCTAGAAAGGAACTCATTAATATATGCATTCATAGTCACGCTCCCTGTCCCCCACCCCCGCAACCACTAGTCTACCTTCTGTCTTCGCAGATTTACCTATCCTGCACATTTCATATAAATGGATTTTGGAGGAGGTCACTGAGAGGGCCTGACCGCCGGTTGACCCTGGAGCTGAACCGGGGCAGGGGGAGGCTCCTAACCCCTCCCCGGCCCTTGGAATATACGTTCCGCCTACTCTTCCTGCCCTGGAGCCCACTCACCTTGATAGAGTGAAGTGCTGTTGAGAGGGGCTTCTGGACTGCCAGTTGACTAGTGAGCAGGACAGGGCAATGGGGGGCTTCTCACCCCTTCCTTTGTCCTTGGAATGGGCACTCCGCTTGGCTTCCGCACAGAAGAAGCTGCCCCAAGGATACAGCCCTGGGATAGTAGAGTATTGTTGCGACCCTGTCAAGGGTATACAGGGCTTCATCCTGTTGAGGCCCCTCTGTAACCTTTAAAGATTCTCCTGGGCACATGGACAGATCTCATCTTGCGGCCGCTCAAGACAAGCTTTGAAAGTAAGTTCCCTTGCTTGGGAAATGGCCACCTTCCAATCAGGAGTGGCTTGTTCTTTCTTTGGTCTCTCCTTGCCCTGTGTCAGTGTTCTGGGGCTGGTTTGAGATTTCACCGCTTCTGTGGATGGAATCATACAATCAGTATGTGTCCTTTTGTGTCTGGCTTCTTTCATGTGGCATAATATTTTCATCCATGATATAGTGTGTTTCAGGGGCTTTTTTTTTTCTGAACAATATTCCATTGTATGGCTGTACATTTGTGTATACATTTTGAAAAATCCGTTCATCCCCTGATGGACATTTGGGTTGTTTACACTTGTTTGCTATTATGGATAATGTTGCCGTGAGCATGCATGTGTCCGTTTTTGTGTGCACATTCGTTTTCAATTCTCTTGAGTGTGTATCTGTTCTGATGAGTGGAATTCTTGGGTCATATCCTAACTATGCACAACTTTTTGAGGAATTGCTAAATTGTTTTCCAATGTGGCTGTACCATTTGACATTCCTACCAGCAGCATCTGAGGGTTCTGATTTCTCTACATTCTTACCAACTCTTGTTATGGTCCATCTTTTTGATTATAGGCACGCTAGTGGATATGAAGTGGCATCTTATTGTAGTTTTGATTTGCATTTTCAAGTAACGGGATGTCGAGCTTCTTTTCATATGTTTATTGGCCATTTTTATACCTTCTTTGGAGAAATGCCCATTCAGATCCTTTGCCAATTTTTAAATTGGGTTATTTGTTTTTAAATTTCTGAGTTGTAATAATTCTTTATATATTCTGGTTACTAGACTTTTATCAGATACATGATTGGCAAATATTTCTCTCATTCTGTGCGTTGTCATTTCACTTTCTTGATAGTGCCTTTTGAAGCACAAAGATCTTAATTTTGATGAAGTCCCATTTCTCTACTTTTTCTCCTTTGGTTGCTTGTGTTTTAGGTGTCATACGTAAGAAACTACTGCCTAATCCCAGGTCACAAAGATTTACATTTATGTTTCCTTCTAAGAGTTTTTAAAAACTAAGGAATGGTTTCTCTTGGACAAAGAAAGAGAGGAAGAAATTTCCATACAGAGGAATGGCAGGTAAAAGTCATAGAATTGTGAGTGGCTTTGATGATTTTTATTAGGCTGAGGTAGCTGGGGCATAGCATAAAATTTTCTCACGTAGTGTTTAATTTTTGTACAAACTGGCATTTTTACCTACTATCAGCAATATGTGTTTTTTATTTTATAATGTGTTTTAAGAGGCCTGGACAGACTGCTTTTCTTGAACACAAAGTGTTAATATACTAGCTTAATGTTGCCTGCACCCCGGTTAGTTCTACCACATACGTTGCCAATAATAATGAGGGAGAAAAAACCCAGAGGAAGAGTTCATTTAATTTTTATTGATCGTCTTATATCTCAAGAATTTCATCAAGCAAAGTGACAACATACATAGAAAGTCTGTGCTGAGAGTCTTAGCTTAGTGAACAAGAATGAATCAGCATAGTAAATAAAACGTTCTTTTTTTTTCTTCTCCTTCTTGGCCTGCTACCTCAAGGTCATTGTTAAAAAACACAAGTACTCTGGAGTCGTGGTTGTTAAACCTTGCTGCACAGTAGAAACATCTGGGGAGATTTTTGAAGATACAGATCCTTAAGCCCCATTCCAGGCCTAGTGAATCAGAATGTCAAGTTTTTTGTTTTTTTAAAAACATATCTGGTGATTCTCATACTCAGCCAGGTTTGGGGGCCATTGATTGCCTTGCTCTACAACTATCCAGCTTATGTCGATGGCACTTCAAGCCAAGTCAATCAATCCAAATAAGAATAAATGAATATTATTTTCTAGAAAAATACTACACTGTGTCAGAAATATTTTCTTAATCAATTAGCAAAGGTGCAGGAGAAGGGAATTTAGAGAGTTAATCAAGCAAGTCCATTTCATTCACTTGGCTGCAAAGCAAGGAAGCCACAATCACAATGTTATCTACAGAAATCAGTCTCTCAGAAGTCCATAAATTTATGATGATTGCAGTTAATGATCATAACTCAATAATGAAATCAGCCATAACACTGAGACTCTTTACAAGATTAAGAAAACATGCATTTGTTTGGACTCTGAGCATATTATATTTTATTGAATAGGCTGAAGTCAATGGATGAGTAATCAGGAATCAGTTCTATTTTTCTCCCATTACTGCCTTCAGACATTCTCTGATAAATTTCCCTTCTCTACCCCCTGGACAGAAACTCTGGTAGGAGTCTTAGCTTTTCAATCACCATTAAGGGCATGAAAAAGTCCAGTTCACATACAGTTCAGATTCTCTCTTCTCAGCTTGGTCTGACCTGTGATGTAGGGGACTTCGTGGGGTGGAGGCAGGGGGAGTGTAGGGAGGGAAGTTTGGTCAGTTTTATCCTTAATTACCAATGGTTCCTGCTTCTAGCTTCTCTAAGGTAGGGGTAGGGGGTCAGGGAACTCTAGGTAAATTGATAAATGTTTTAATCTTATAGCTATTTATTATAAAATATTTCAGAAAAAAGGCATGAAGAAAATTTCAGCACCTATGTACCAGCTTAAGAAATAACAACATTACCATCATAGGCCCACACACCCTCTTTTGAAACCCTTGGGGTAAGATGTGTTTTAAAATTCAGATTATTTAAAAAAAAATAAAATTCAGATTATTTCAAATTTTGGAAACACTAATACTGTCTAAATGCCACATATAATATAACACTTCCAGTGAGGTCTGGGCTGTACCCCTAGTTAAATATTAATATTTCCACAACCTAAATGTTTGGCTATTTAGCCAAAGTGGGGTAACTTCAGACTATAAATTCTCATGTCAGTTCAGGTCAGGTTTGTGTGTGTGTGTTTTCTCCAAATGAGTTTGGGATTTTGCAATTGCAGTAAAGGCTCTGGATCTATAAAATGAAAGCACTCTATGTGTTCCTCTCTGATCCCCTTTCCCTTCATTGCAACTGGAGATGTCTCTCACCCTGAACTAGAAGTTTCTAATTCTCCGGCATTCCTTTACAACTTCACTATATATGTTTGTCTCCTACATATTGTTTTGTGTTTCAATAATTGGAAAGGCAAGTTTTCACATGACATGCGTTATTATTATCTGGCACTTGTCCCCTATCATGCGCAGTGTCCAAATGCAGGCTCTTTAGTTTGTTTTGCTTCTCTCCCTCATCCTTCCCAGTTTTATTGAGATATAATTGCTATGTAACATTGCGTTAGTTTTAGGTGTACAACATAATGATTTGATATATGTATATATTGAAAAATGATTACTACACTAAGTTTAGTTAGCATCTATCACCTGACATAGTTACACATATTTTTTTCTTGTGATGAGAACTTTCAAGGTTTACTGTCTTAGCAATTTTCATATATCAGTGCAGTATTGTTAACTATAGTCACCATGCTGTACATTACATCCTCAGAACTTGTTTATGTTATAACTGAAAGTGTGTACCTTTTGACCACCTTCACTCATTTCCCCCACCCCTCTCCCCTTACGGCTGACAGCCACCAATCTGTTTTCTGTGCCCATGAGTTTGATTTTTTAGTTTCCACACATGAGATCATACAACATTTGTCTCTCTCTCTCTGACTTATTTCACTTAGCTTCATGCCCTCAAGGTTCTTCAGTTTTGTGGGGCACGTTTGTCGGTGCTCTTCAGGTAACCTCCTTGAGGAATTTACCAATGCGTTCTTCTATTTCAAGGGAGATGCTTTCTCTGATCTCATGCACCCTCACCTTTTTACCCCTGATCTGGATCATTCTAGAGACATGATGTGGTTTTCTTATTTTTAACGATTCCCGGGGGTTTAAATGGCAACGCTCTTCTTCAGCTTATACTGGTAGTGGCTTATTTACTCACCAATATTTACTGAGTGTGACAAGTCAGTTGTTTCCTGGTTGGATGGCTGGAGAAGAGGATAGATATTTGGCTAAACTTAAAATTATCCAGATAATATTCAAAACAACAAATGTTGTATGATCTCATGATTTTTATCATTTTATTTTACTTTTAAAGATTTTATTTATTTATTTGAGAGAAAGCAAAAGTGAGAGAGATCACAAGTGAGCGAGATCACAGAAGGAGAGGGAGAAGCATACTTGCTGCTGAGTGGAGAGTTCCGTGCCGGGCTCGATCCCAGGACCCTGGGATCATGACCTGAGCCAAAGGCAGTCGCTTAACCTACTGAGCCATCCAGGTGCCCCTCTTATATAATTTCTATATCATGTTTATTGATGTTAATTTACATAGAGCAAAATTTATCCTTTAAAAAATGTAGAGTTCTATGAATCTTGGCAGATGAGAATCACGTAACCACCACCATCAAGAAATAGAAATGCCCATCATCTTAAAAAGTTCACTTGTGTCCATGAATAGTTAATCCCTTCCTACACTCCCAGGCTCTGCCAACCACTGATTTTATTTCTGTCCCTGTAGTTTGTCTTTTCTAGAATGTCATATGAAGAAAATTATATACTATTTAGCCTTTGTGTCTGTCTTCTTTCATTTAGCATAATGCTTTTGAGATTCATCCATGTTGATGATGTATCCTACTTTTTGTTGTTGAGTTGTTGCTGAGTAATAGGATTGTACTGTATTTATTCATTTACTGGGGATGGACATTTGAGTTATATCTGGTTTGGGGCAATTGTGAATAAAGATTCTATAAATAGTGGTGTGTATGTCTTTGTGTGAACATATACTTTTTCATTCTTCTTGAGTAGTACTTAGTAGTATTAGAATTCTAATTGCTTCACATCTTCACCAGTACTTGGTGTTATGAATTTAAAAAATTTTAGCCATTCCTGTACATTTGTAGTGCTATTTCATTGAGCCTTTAATTTACATTTCTCTAATGTCTACTAGTGTGAAAAACTTTCTTTGGTGACATGTTCAATTTTTTTGTATGTTTAAAAAAATTGAGCTTTTTTTACTTTCATATTTTTGGTGGCCACCTCTTTTCCCCATCCTCTGCTAAAAGTGAAATGGTTCTTCTATTGCATCTGTCCTTGGAAGGACCCTTTGGAAGTTAGTTTACTTGGTTGCCTTACAATTTCAGCTTTCGAATAAGCTCAAGAAGAGTTATGACTTTGTAGACTATTGGATTTTTCTCACTCTGAGGGCAGGAGTGTTGTACTGTTGTGGCTTTGTATATCCAAAGTAGGAGTAGCACCCTCTCATGTCATATTTGCTTTAAATAACCAGGTTGGTTCTAAAACCTAACATTATGGTAAGGTACTCCAAAATACCTAACAAGATATATATTTTTTTAATTTAGGAGGTGTCTTCAGACTGTCAGTCTGTGTGTTTTAACAGTAAAAAATGGTACCTGTGACGCGATGTTTACAAAAGTAATTGTTGATCATGTCAATGAAAAAGTTTAAGCATACGTCTTTATGTCAAATTCTGTTTTTAAGTAGACTCTCAGGGCCACAAACTCAAATATCAACATAAATGAATAAAATGGGCAAGGTGTAAGAGATTAGGGAGTAGTAGAAAGCATGCCAGATTATAGAGTTCATATTCCAAGTAAAGGTACTTAAATTATTTAAAAAAAAATATCGTAGGGCAACAAAACATGCATGTTGGTCAAATGTGCCTTATTTTTTTTTAAAGATTTTATTTATTTATTTGACAGAGAGAGACACAGCAAGAGAGGGAACACAAGCAGGGGGAGTGGGAGAGGGAGAAGCAGGTTTCCCGCAGAGCAGGGAGCCCGATGCGGGGTTCGATCTCAGGACCCTGGGATCATGACCTGAGCCGAAGGCAGACGCTTAACGACTGAGCCACCCAGGTGCCCCTCAAATGTGCCTTATTAGCCATCCATCTTCTACTTCAGATCTAGACAATATGTTTTAAAAGGAATTCAAAGTTCTTTTGCCTCTTTGGATTCATTGAACCATTTATTTTTGTTTTCCTGTATTAATACAGCACTGAGGTATTTCCAGATTCTACTAATGAGGAGCAATCTCTTTTATTTATTTATGTAGTCATTTAATACATGTTGAGCTGCTAGATACAACATTAAAGCTTAGAAATTAAACTACAAAAATAGGAAAATAATTGAGATGGAAAAGCTGTTGCAGAACTTGTAAGGAAATGGGAGAAAATATCTTGATGGGTCAGGTATGAAAGAGAGAATATTCTCTTGACACCTCTGGGCATATGTAGTTCTCAACCTTGAGCTATCATATATACAGTGTTGTAATTCTCTTCTATCTTTCAGTAAATAGGACCTCTGATAGATTTCTAATAGACCAATTTATGTCCTCTGATGAGTAAAACTATCTCTTTTCTGTATTTTGTCCCCATTAAGGCTTATCCATGAGATGGGAGCCAGGAATGTGGCACATAGGCCATGGAGAAAGTAGAAAGCCTAAGATTCACTCATTCTGGCTTTGAGGAGGGGGAAATTGGAGGGAGAGAGGCAGCTATAGAATTAAAGTCAATTTTTAATTTTCTGATTAGGGGCTTACAACTTGGCAAAAGACAACTTTAGAAAAGTTCGGAAAGTTATAAAAACATTTCTATTTAGCATAGGTAGAAGCTGTAAGCCTCCATGAAAAGCCGGGCTCACAGACATTTCTACCATGATGCTGGACAGTAATGCATAATCTTTGGTGGGAGGTGGCTGACAGTCTTGGTGGCTCATCAGAGCATGACATTAAGATGAGGAGACCACCATGTGCAGGAGCTTTGAGACTGAAGGCAAATATTCAGTCATAGACTTCCAGCCTGATTACTAGATGGGTCCAGTTGTCTTTCTGTGCTCACTTATAGAAAGAGTGGCAGTCCATGAACCCGGCAGCAGAGATTAGGCTGGAAATAGGACATTCAGTACATCTGAGAGTTCCTTTGTTCACCATTCTTCTCTCTGCCATAAGGACTTCTTAAACTTCCCTCTTTTATAGTCAGACACCATCTTGGAGAAGTGAAATGGGAAGGGTAAAATCTGAAATGCTTAACATTTTCAGAGGTACAAAATAGGACTGAATTTCAGATTATATTAGTAAAGACAAAAATGGGTGTATCTGGGTTGGAGGGAAGAGTGGTGGGGGGAGAGAGAAAAAGAGAGAGAGAGGAAGAGAGACAAGGTGGGGGGAAAGGTATGCATTAAAATCTTTTTTTCCAGGGAAGATAAGTAAAAAGAGATACACTGTCACTTACTTATTTTTTATTAAAATGTACAAATGCTGAAAGCTCACCAGATACAGTTTGGAAAATATAGTGTGGCACAGATTAGCAAGTTATCAGATATTCATCTTTTTACTTCCTAGCTAATGGAAACCTTATTTTGTCTGCTTTTTGTTTTTAGTTTTCAACAACCTAAAGGACTCATATAACACACACACATACACACATGCATGTATATATACATACATACATACACATTCATGAAAGATTGCAGGTGAAGCATACAAAGCAGCAGGGACAAGAAAGCACAAATTTACATTAGAGAGGTCCAGAATATCCATATACACACAGATTCTAGAATCCTCTCTCAGTCTCAAGGTTGTACTTCATCTCTACCTCACAAACCACTAAAATATTATGATTGCAGGGAAGTCACAGTCTCATTCAAATAGGAATCTTTTATACTCCTCTGGTTACATAGCTGAACCCAGGCTATGTGAACATGTTCAATAGTAGAAGAAGTAGAAGAACCGAGACAGTATAACAGAAGCCAGGTGCAAACCACCCACCTGTACATTTTCTATACAAGATATTGGCAAGCTGTCACAGACTTCTCTCTCATTATGTTTTTTTTTAAAGATTTTATTTATTTATTTGATATAGAGATAGCAATAGCAGGAACACAAGCAGGGGGAGTGGGAGAGGGAGAAGCAGGCTTCCCGCCAAGCAAGGAGCCTAATGTGAGGCTCGATCCCAGGACCCCGGGATCATGACCTGAGCCGAAGGCAGACGTTTAACGACTGAGCCACCCAGGCACCCCTCTCATTATGTTTTGAAAAATCCATTAGCACAAAGTTATATTAATCTCTATTCTATTCTATTCTATTCTATTCTATTCTATTCTTTCTATCCCAGCCCATCCATCTTATCTCATCCCATTATCCCATCCATCTATCCATCCATCCATCCCATCCATCCCTTCACAGTTTATTCTAGTTTGGCCAGGAATCAATAGCATGGCTCCAGGCATCACTGGAAATGAACATAGGGTTTTTATAGACCAGTTGAGAGTTAAAATGCAACTACACACTGTGGATTAGTATTTTTCATCAGGTTTGGACAATTCATTATCTGTTCACATGTTGCTTTTTTGCTCAATTTATCTCTTCTCTTTTCTGAGACTTCAGTTCTGCATGTTAGACCTTTTCACCATGTTCCATATATTTCTTTTTTTTCTGTATTTTTTCTTCCTGCACTTTAGCCTGGAGATTGTGTGTGTGTGTGTGTGTGTATGTATATCATAATATCTTACATATGTAATTATACATGTATACATATATATGCTATTAAGTGGCTATTTTCTCATTCACGTTTCCTTTCGTCTTTTTCTCTGGTGGATTTTATCTGCTGTGATACCCATCTATTAAGTTCTCATTTCATTTTGTACTTAGAGAACTTTAATTTAATTTTCAGTATAAATACTTGGTATCGTCAACTTTTCTCCATTATTGAACATATTAATCACAGTTAGTTTTAAATACCTATTAGGCTGATAATTGAATCATCTATGAATCTGTTTCTATTGTCTATTTTTTCTTTCTCTCCTTGTAATTTTTGGTTGAATGTCATACATTGTGTAGAGGCTCCAGATGATAACATTTTCCTGCAGCAAAGTCACCTTTCCCTCCCAAAGGCAGACAGACAGGGAGCAGATTATACTAATCTAATAAGGCAATGAGCTGACTCAAGGCTAAGTTGCAGTTCTTGCAAGTCTCCATTTATTGCCAGTTTGCTTCTATTCTTATTCTCTAGTCCTCCAGAAATTTCAGTTGAACTTCTCCTCAGTGGGTTCTGAACTCCAATTTTTATCTCCTCAGCTCTGGGATGTAACTTCTGAAAAATTTTTCTCTGCTCTTCAACAGCTTTCTTCTTATCCTCTTTCCTGTTCATTTTAAGAATTCTGCCAATGTTGGAAGAGAAAACCACCAAGCGTCAGGTTGACTGCTCAGAGATTACTTTTTCATGAAGATCTTGGCCTCTGAAGTCTTGGTCGTCTTGTCAGCCATGACTCTGGTTTTGCTCTTTAGTTCTGTGGAATTAACAAAAAAGTATTGAAAGATTCTATGCCTTGTAGCCACAGACCTATTCTTGGATTCTCCTCTCTCTCTCTCTCTTTTTTTTTTCCTACTAAGAATCCGAAAAGCCTAAAGGGGTGGTGGACTCATAGAATGTCCCACATTCTCTATAGTCTTCTTGTTTAGTGTGATTTTTGACTTTTTATGGCCTGATTGTCTCAATAGCTCTTTGATACCTTCAAACAGATTTGTTTATTTATTTTTTTACCTTTTAGAATTTTATCTAGCTTTTCTCAAAGGAACATAAGTTTGCCTTAAGGAACTCCATTACAGCCAGAAATAGAAATCAATTCAATATTTTCTTTAATTTTTTTTCTCACTTACCAGCAGGATGTTGGAATTTGGGTGGGAAAAATAAAGAAATTGCTAGGTTGAATTTAGACTAAGTAAAGAAATTCTGTGTTTTCCCTATAGTAAAGTTGTGGTGTTATTTGATCTTACGATGCACTAAATGTAATTGTTATAATGTGGTATGTGCAAATTTCTCATAATAAAGGTGTTACATACTATGCAAGAATTGGACAACACATAAAATTTTAAAGAAGAAAAACATTCCACAGAGCACCTCTATCAGAATTATCTACTGTTATCATGTTAGTGTATATCCCTATATTTTTGCTTTTAAAAAAAAAAATTATTTATTTATTTGACACACAGAGAGAGAGTGAGAGAGCACAAGTAGGGGGAGTGGTAGAGGGAGAGGGGGAAGCAGGCTCCCAGTCAGCAGAGAGCCTGATGCAGGGCTGGATCATAGGACCAGGATCATGATTTGAGCTGAAGGCAGATGCTTAACGGACTGAGCCACCCAGGCGCCCCTATTCTTTTTGCTTTGTGTGATGGTCTTACATTGTTGAAATTATATCCTATACAATTAGTAGCTTTCAATGAGAAAGGATATGAAATGTTTCTGGGTAAATGTTATTGGTAATTTTCCACTTAAAAATATCCATAATGAATCAGACACTCATTAACAACTTTTAAATAGGCAGAAATACTTATTCGAATACTTTTATTAAAAAAATAACCCCTGTTCTGCATCTTTTATTTCAATAACTGTTAGCAAGTACTCAGTGATTAAGCACAGCCAGAATGTGCCTCAACTGTGGGGTGATGGCTGAGGCCAGAGAAAACTATTGTCTAATATTTGTAAAGGAGAAAAACACAACTACCTAAGACAGCAATGTAATAATTTCACCCTTGATTAAAAATTAAGTAAGTGAATATGTGCTAAAGAATTATTTAAATAAACAGTCTTCAAATTTAGTTTAGATTTAGAGATACCAATGATATATATTTTCTAAATAATTAGAGAAAATATAAGCAAAATTAAATAAATGAAAGATAAGAAATAGCAAAAAAGTGTTAAAGATGTCAGAAGTGGGACCAAATATAATGTAACAATAGGTAAAAATAGGAAAAGCTTATCTATTAAAATAAAATCTCTTCGCACAAAAAACAAAATCTATCTATATCTTCCTCTTAGAAGAGAATATATTTACAACAAAATGACACAGACTGTTTATAATAAATGCTTGCCAAAAGTAAGTTTGGTAAATGCAAGCAAAAACATTCAAACATGTAAGATAAGTTTTGGAGAAAAAGTGTTAAATGGGATAGTGAATATTATTTTATAATAAAGAGTAAAAATCATAATAAATGAAGCATCATGAGCTTTTATTTCCCAGGTAAGATCACACTGAAACAGAAAAAGCAAAAAATGTGCATACAAGGATAATTTGACAGAAATACAATAACTGGGGATATACTAAAACCTCTCTCTGAGTCATTGCCAAATAAAATAGATAAAAATTAATCTGGATTACAGAATATAAATAACATTGAATGCTAGAACACAATGCAACAATGCTTTTGAATTATTTTTCATATATAATTGTCTACCTATCCAAACTACCAGTCAAATGGTAAAATAAGGTCATTTTCAGGTATTCAAACACTGAACATGTTTCCCTTTCAGGCTCTTTTTTTGTTTTTGTTTTTGTTTTCTATTATGAAGATCCTGATGTATGTGCTTCAGCAAAATGACAGGGAAATCCCATGGAGTTGACTTCATAAATACATCTAACTATGGACTCTATAAAGAGAAAATATATTTTTTGAGTTCCTATGTCACATGTAGAAAAAAAAAAAACCCTATTTTTGAGTCACAAAGTAAGTCTCAGTAAAATTCCCAAATCAGAAATCTTAAAAATCACATTCTCTGAGCATAAAATAATAGAATTACAATAACTATGGAAGTGTCAGCTGAAGAATTTTAACACTTTTGAAATTTAAGATATAAACAAACTTTTCATAAGTAATTCTCAGTCCAAAGAGAAAATCAAAACTTTATTTATAGACTGTCTAGAAATAAATGACACAAATTATACATGTAGTCTTAAATGCCTTTATTATTAGAGAGAATATAGACAAATAAACCAGGCTTTTTACTAAAAAAGTTATAAAAATGGCAATAAAATAACTTCAGGTAAAGTAAGGAAAAAACTTGATTTAAACTAAAGATAGCTAGAAAATGGAATAAAACAAACAAAAAATATTTACATGAATTTCATGGAAAACATCTAATAAAAATGTAAACATCTGATAGAGCTAATTAAAGATGGGGGATAAATGTACACTAGAAATATAAAACAGGAATATCATTTACAAAAATAGTGGAATTTCAAAGGCTGTAACACAGGGTGCTATAGTAAGACATTCAAAATTGTTGAAGGAATGAAAGATTTTCAAAGGTAAATATTAATAAAATCAAATCAAAAGCATAAAATCTAAATATAGAAATGAAAGAGTGAAGAATTTGTCAATGTATCTAGCTCCATAAAAGGCATTAACCTAAATGATGTAACATGCAATTTATAGCAAACATTCAAAGAAAAGTTATTTCTCATGGTATTTAAAAGTGAATCAGAAATCGGAGGGGGAGACGAAACATGAGAGACGATGGACTCTGAAAAACAAAGTGAGGGTTCTAGAGGGGAGGGAAGTGGGAAGATGGGTTAGCCTGGTGATGGGTATTAAAGGGCACGTTCTGCATGGAGCACTGGGTGTTATGCACAAACAATGAATCATGGAACACTACATCAAAAACTAATGATGTAATGTATGGTGATTAACATAACAATATAAAAATAAAAAAGAAATAAAAGTGTTCCCAGAGATTTCAGGCTTTTTCTTTCTACTACTCAGTAGGTTTCAACTACTTAATTGAACACATGCGTTTGTGTCTGCTCTCTCTCCAAATTCCAACACAATGATATTAAGGGACAATAATGAAGACAAAAAGAGAAAACCTATGAGGGTAAAGGGAATGGGAGAAAGGACAGTAGTGGAAGGGATGAGAAATGTCAACTTGTATTTAGAAGATGGCTACAGAGGGGAAACTGTCTTGGCAGAGCAGAGGAAAGCTGAAATCTCAAGACTTGGCAAAAACGAATGAAGAGATTTTCCCTGCAGAACACTGGAAAGACGCAGCATCCGGCAAGGCAGTAGAAAGTTTAGTGCTGAATACCCACTGATTGGTTGCAAGTCCATAGAGTAATTACAGTGATTGCATGCCCATATAACAGCCAATCTCGACTCACTTACTATCAGATTACTTCTTCAAGACAATAAATCTTGTTCTAAGAACACATAGATATAGAGGCACTCTGGACTCAGGAACACTGGGGATGGTGAAGAACTGAAGATAGATGCTGTACTAAAAACAGGACAGGTGTGCATTGGTGAGTTCTTCCACCTTCCCCTCCTTTGTTCTCATCCCCTTTATCCCTCCCATGTCTCCAGGATATACACAGTCAGGGTCAAAGCTGCTCTTTGCTCTTCACACTGGAGATTGGAGGATTATCCTTTGGAGACACTGCACAGCCCCAGAGAAAAGGCCTGAGAGTTTCTCAGTGAAAAATCTGGAATGTTACCTCATTGTATCAATGTTACCTCATTTTTCTCAGTGAAAAATCTGGAATGTTACCTCATTGTATCATGGTCACTTATTAAGTGACCACCACTTAATAAGCCTGCCTGTGCCTACAGAAGCTTCAATCACTGTTATCGGCTCTCTCATAGATGAAGAGACAGCCAAAGAATACCAGGTATCTGGGGAGGGCTTTTAACATTAAAGACAGAGAACAAAACAAACAAACAAACGAAAGCTCAAATAGGCAAAATGACCTTGGAGGAAATAAAGAGCAAATCAGGGAGCAGAAGAAAAATATGCTGCCCTCTCAAAATATAAAACAGTCATTAATATGAACAGAGAGGTAGGAGAAAAAATATTACATGATAAAACATTGTATTCATGAACAAATGGCAGATGTTCTATGAAAGGGACCATGAGAAGGTAGGAGCTTTTAAAAATTCCAAATAGAGTAACCCCATCAATTTATTTGAGTGGTTGAAAGACAAAGCAAGGGACTTTCTTAGAAATTAGAACACAAAGACAAAGAGGTTGACAATAGGATGGGAAAGATAAAATTTGTGAATTGATGCATAAAGTCCAACATCCAAATAATAGGTAGTTTAAGAAGAGATAACTGAGAAAACAGAGAAGAGGAAACTATTGAAGAAATAATGTGAGGAAAATTCCCAGAAGTGAAGGATCCAAATCTTCAGATAGTAAGGACCCATATGTCCAGTTCAGTGAATGAAAAAAAGCACATCCTGAGCTACGTCATTGTGACATTTTAGAACACCAGTTGTAAAGAGCAAAATCTGAGGCTCCTATGAAAAGAAAAACAATCATCTATAAATACATGGTTATCAGATGACACTGGAATTTTCAAAAATATAACTGGATGCTAGAAGACTGTCTAGAAAAATGATGGGGAAAAAATAAGACAGAAGACACAAGATAAGAAATATTGCACAAGTCACAGGATCCACAGATGACAACCATTCACCAGGTCTGCAAAGAAATACTTCATGGGTCTGGATTTAAGCATTGGGAAAAATTATTGGTAGATCAATGGGTACATTTTTAAAAAATTAGTGAAAAGCACAGATAAAACTACACAAATGAAAAAATAAAACAGTTATTGCTACCAGGAAAGACTGTAATAGAAAATAAACATGACCATAGACCTCTGTCTCAGTTACAAATCATATACAACCATAAACTATTTATGTAACCACGTAATTTTCCATAATTATGTTGAGAGTTTAGGGTAAGGGGAAGTTGGAGGGTGTGTAAAGCATAATTCCCATAGTTGGATGTTTATAAATAATGTCCCTATTTGGTAGGTCAAGAAACAACAGGATAAACAATTATATAGAAAGGTGGAGATAAATAGAAAAAATAGCTAAGAAACTTGAAAGTAGGCATGGGACTAAGGTGTAGCAAAGTGGTTGGTTAGAGGACTGCTTTATTTTATTAGAAGACTTTCAGTAGTTTATCTATATTTTAATTACATTCATGCATTATTTTATAAAGATAAAAAAATAACTTGAAAGAGGCTCCTGGGTGGCTCAGTCGGTTAAACGTCTGACTCTTGATTTTGGCTCAGGTCATGATCTCAGGGTCCTGGGACCGAGCCCTGCTTCAGGCTCTGTGCTCATTGAGGAGGGGAGTCTGCTTGAGATTCTCTCTCTCGCTATCCCTCTGCCTCTTCCCCGCTTAAGCTCCCTCCGCCCCCATCTCTCTCCAAAATAAATAAATAAATCTTAAAAAAAAAAAAAAACTTAAAAGAGGGAAATGAATATAAACTGTCTTAGAGCATTGAAGATGGTGGAGAACTTCCTGACTCTTTTTATGATGGTAATTATCAGTTAAAGACTTAAAGATGATAATACAAAATAAAAACTGCACATAAATCTCAGTTATAGATCTAAGAGTCCTAAGTAAAATATTAAGAAATAAAATTCATAAAGTAATAATAAACAATGACCAAGCTGAGT
Organism: Neomonachus schauinslandi; assembly: GCF_002201575.2. NCBI lineage: Eukaryota > Metazoa > Chordata > Mammalia > Carnivora > Phocidae > Neomonachus > Neomonachus schauinslandi. Next base: position 47,166,520 of record NC_058412.1, on the reverse strand, counting down.
TTAGTCCAGGAGGCAAAGAAATACTAGCCTCATGAAAAACAATATACACAGGCTCTTCCTAATAGATACTGGATAAAATTTAACACTATTGTTGATTAAAAGGAAAACCTTGGTATACCAGGAAAAGAATATTGCATTGATATGCCAAGAACATCTGAAATAATCACTCAACGTCATCCTTAACAATGACAACCTAGAAGCAGTACCTAAAATTAGGTAAAGATAACTATAATTATCTCTATTGTTCTGGACATTTTGAGCAAAACAAGAAGGCAAAGAAAGACAAAAAAGTGTAAATATTGAGAAGATAGCAAATTATTTTATCTGCAAATGATATGTTGGAATACCTGGAAAACACATGAAAATAAATTGTAAGGCTGTTTCTAAGAGAGTTTATTAACATGGTTTGTTATAAAACAAATATACAAAGTTAATAACCTTTTATACCAATGATAACTAGTTAAAAATGATAATTAATGTAAAAATAATCCTGATTACATAGCAAAATTTAAAGATACTTAAGAATAAACTTAAAATAAACATGGAGGAATTATTTAAAGAGATCTACCAAATTTTTCTGGAGGGTTGGAAATGGTTGTATACTATAACAAAAACAACAAAATAACAGTGACTTAAATCAGCAGTTCTCATACGAGGATTCTGGAGTAGATAAAGGTGAAGCATACTTTCCTAGGGCTACTGTAGCAAATTACCACATTTAGGAGTATAACTTACAGAACAGAAATGGAAAGAGATTGAATAATTCATATCTGGACGATTTCCAAATATTCATCTGTTTTACACTTGACTGTTATTATACAGTCATCTTGATTTGTTTCTTTGAAATGATACCTCAATGCAAGTTTTTAATCTCTCCAGTTCAATGCTTTGTTGTTATGCTTCCTGAGAATAAGTGTACCTCTACCTGTTGGTCAAATCCAGGGAATGGGTGAAGTCCAAGATTTTCCCTGGGGAAAAGGGAAGCCTCCTCCTGTGGGGAGCCTGAGAGGAGTGTAAATTAGACTTTGTGCCTGTCCTTTCACCATTGGAGCCCAAACACCTAGAAAGGGTCTCCCTTGACCATTTATCCTTCTTAAAGTTGTGTTTGTTTTCACCTGGGTTTTATTTTATATAAACGTACAGGGTATTGGAGGAGGGCAGGGAGGTGCTGGGGAAGGAAAGACAAAGGAGCTCCATTGCTTAAGAAGACCTTCTCTTCATTCTTTCGTGCTTGTTCTGCTCCAAAATACACTCCTTCTAGGCAGAATGTGTAGATAAAGGACAATTTTGCTTGATATTCCTAGGTAATGGAGGTTATTGGGACTTCTGGACTAGTTATAGAATATGCATAAAAGCTTCATACTATCTCCTGTATCAGATCTCGGTGCCAAACTTCTCCCTAGCTTTGCCTCCCTGGGTGACTGTCCAGCTGCCCGAGTCTTGAAGCCACTTGATTTTGGCAGGAGTGTGCGATTCCCCCTCAACCCACTCCCCTTCCAAGAAATAAAAATAACACCAGGGCGCTCAGGCTGTCGCCAGTTCACGGTACCCCAGGGAAGAGCCTGCCTGTGGTGTCGCATTCATTTCTGAACACTGGGATTGTACTTTGAAATTCCCAAACAAAATGCACAGAGAAACACTTGATGAATAACAATGAAACCGGCAGCATTTATTTCTGTGCGTGGCAGTCTCAGTTACATTATTTTTAAAAACCTCTTTGCCAAAATCGGTTTAGGTTTCAAGACACGTTTCACCCTTCGTCAAATATAAAGGTCACTCCGTGAACAAAGGGGCGACTGTGTGTTCTTGGTGATCACAGATGAAACTGGAAAGGCAGCCTCTTTCAAACAAAATGAGGTAGTAAGTGGAAAATGAAGGTGGCAGAATTCTATAGAGCAGCGCTCAGCAACAAGGGATGCTGGCATTTTTTTCTTGACATAAACACAATAACACATGGAGAAAAGCCTATCAGATGAGAGTGACCCAGGTGCTGTATAAACAGATTTTCAGACAGGCAGTTGGAGCCCCTTGGTATCTTTAGTGTTTCCCACTCCCTGCTACTTTATTCTTTGTCAGATTCAATGCAGCCTTCAAGGGCACTGGAGGCAGAAGAAAGAGAAAAATGTCGGGGGAAGGAAAAAGGGGAGGGGGAGAAAACAGTTTCCTCTCCTAGTCTTTGTTACAGAATAAAAGCACACAACATGTAAAAATCATTTACTCTCTATCCAACAGTGCCAACATGTTTGACACTGGTTTGCTGAAAGCTTGTAGAGAAACTGTATTACATTTTATTCACATAAGGGTTTTGAATTATATAAGACTTCTTTGAGATGCGCTGTTGGGGATGATCTCAATAGTCAAGCTTGGGGCAAAAAAAATATACCACCAACTCTTAAATGTTCATATGAATCCTGAAGTGGAAAGAAGAGAAGAAATGGTAAGAACAAAAATATTTGCTTACTCTCAGGCAGCGATGTAATACACTTATGTCAAAAAGAAAATAAAAGTTAAGCTTTGAAAAGGACATAAATGTCCAACTTTTTCCCAGTGCTCCACTCCCCCACCTGTGCGCACACACACACACACTTTAGGCTAAGGGAAATGGTATCTGACTATAATAACCACATACAGCAGAATTCTAGAGAGTCTGTCCTTCTGCAGATATATTTTGAAATATTTTTTCATGGAAAACACACACATATGTTTTATTTATTTATTTTTAAATGTATTATTGTTATTTTAAAATTTCAGTTAGTGAACATACAGTGCTCTATTCAAGTGTACAACATAGTACACACATGGTTTTCTTTATTTTCAGAGAGAACTATAGGGTGCGTGCCTGCTTGAGCAGGGTGGGAGGGGCAGAGAGCGAGGGAGACAGAGAATCTTAAGCCGGCTCCAAGCCCAGTGCCCAGGCAGAAATGGGGGCTTGATCTTGATCCTGAGATTGTTATCTGAGTCAAAAGAAGAGTCAGAGCTTTAACCGACTGAGCCACACAGGTGCCCCCACACATGTGTTTTTAATTCACAAATACATATATTTGATTGCAGCAAAATTAGAAAATACAGATGAAAGGAAAAATAAATACAAACATATCTAGCTCTGCTTCTTAAGAGATAAGCATGGTTAAAATGTTTCTGTATTTTTATTTTATTCTATGCACATATATATGCATAATACATGTATTCAAATATTGACAATGAAAAGTTATTTTATTTACGCTATTTTGCAATCTGTTTTATAAACTATGTTGCATCATTTTTAATATTTGCATAGTATTTCATCATGTGAATGGACCATAATTTGTATAAGAAATACTCTATTTTGGATGTTCAATTGGTTTCTAATTTTTTTGTCATCGTTAAATGCAACAAATACCTTTCTTTTCTTTCTTTTTTTTTTTAAAGATTTTATTTATTTATTCATGAGAGACAGAGAGAGAGAGAGAGGCAGAGGGAGAAGCAGGCTCCCAAGGAGCAGAGAGCCTGATGCGGGACTCGATCCCAGGACCCTGGGATCATGACCTGAGCCGAAGGCAGACGCTTAACCATCTGAGCCACCCAGGCGCCCAATACCTTTATTTTCTTATGATAAATTCCTAGAAGTTAATTGCTGGGTGAAAAATCATATCTAATTGTTGCTGACCTGTTTACCTATACATTCATAAGATTTAAAAATTTACCTTTATATTGAAAGTTTTATCAGAGTATATATTTGTTATTGACCTCATTTTCTTCTTTTGGAAATCCTAATATGTACACACATATGCACATATATGTATATTAACATATATGAAGTCAGTAAAAGAAAAGCAATAATTATATAAGTATATTTATATTTATAATATAAACATACACATTAACACTGGATATCTTTCTTCGTTCCTCCCTCTCTCCTTCCATTTCCTTCCTTCCCTTCCTTCCTTCCTTCCTTTCTTTTCTTTTCTTTTCCCTTCTTTTCTTTCCTTTTCTTTCTAGAAAAATGTAATTTTATTCAGTGTGCCTATCTCTAGATCTGTTTCTGTCTCTAACTCTATCTCCAATAGGAAAAAAAACAATAAGCTGTAAGAAAGACATCTGATAAAAATTGAATTTCAAGGATATATTGAAAAATCCTATGAATGTATAAGTAAAAGAAAACAGGTCACCAGTGATCACATATTTTTGTGCCCATCAAATTAATAAAAATTATTATTGTTGAGTCAGAGAAACAAGTATTTATGTATGTATGTATGTGCATGTGTATATATATATGTATATCTATATAGTCTTTCTGGATATTTTATAATTTCCGCCATTGTTTTCAGTCTCTAAAATGTCATAATAGCACTTTTCTTCCAAATTCTCAGAGAATTTCTTGTACTTATCTTCTAATTTGCTGAGCCAGTTCCTATAACATTCAATCTTCTGTTCACCAGCTCTTCCAAAATATTAAATTCTGCATTTATGTTATTCATTTCCAAGCAGTCCTAATTGATATCCAATTTTCCGGGCTCCATGGGTGCTCTTCTTGTTCCATAGAGAGAAATTTCTTTGGAATGTGTCTGAGAATATGAATGAGACATTTTCTAAAATTTTCTCCTGTTTCTTGCAGCTCTGTTTATGAAGGAAAACATTCTAATTTCTAAAATTGATCATTTTCTTTGGAACTGTTGAATCTTATTGTATATCCAATAATTTTCTTTTCCTTTTGCTCATTCCGACACAATTTAGTATTTGGTTTTCAGTTTGATTACATCAAGTGTTGTGTGGGATGCACTTTGAGGAGCGCAGGTCCGGGCAAGGGAGACAGGTGATACTTAGAGGTAGCTCAGCTAGCCTTAGCCAGATCACATGACCTGGTTAGGAAGAGGAGAGAGGGTGATTGACATGCAGATGGTGGTGGTGGTGACAGGGAACATCGCCTCTGTGTTGACTGATTACATTTCTGTGGGTGTCCTGGCCACTGGAATTAAGTTAGCTGATCCAGTGCTCACAATTCTCTAATCAGAATGGCAGTCCATGCTGGTGAGGACTCAGCATTGGTGGCCCTTTTGCATTACCTACTTCTGCTTTCTGGGCAAGTTGTAGTCAGACATATCAAGGATGGATCCTGAACCTCACGTTATTTTGGGGACCTGTAACTAACTCTTAGATGTTAAAAATACCCTTACAGTTAAAAAATACATACACTTTTAATTTGGGGATATCTTTACATTTACAAAGGTTGTAAAAATGGTAATGAGTTCCTGTATACTCTTCACTTAGCTGCCCTGAATAACAGTTTACATAACCAAGGTACATTTGTCACAGCCAAGAAATTGACATTGGTATAAAATTCTTTTAATAAAATTACAGATTTTATTTGGATTTCATCAGTTTTCCCACTAATGTCCTTTTTTTCTTGCAGGATCTAATCTAGAATATCACATGGCATTTAGCTATAATTGAGTCTGACTACCTAGCAGAGGCCACCAAACATTTTCTGCCTTTCACTCCCTTATGAGAAATCATCTGAGCTTGATTTCCAAGTAGAAGTCTTCTGAAACGAATTGTGGTTTGATCATCCCTTTTTATCACTTCAGTCCTGCTTCTTTATTTTTGTAGAAATCTTTAAATTTCTTGAGAGTATATAGGCTTTTTTCTAGTTTCCAAGGATAACACAGATTATTTTCTGTTTCTATTTCTCTCTTTTTCTGTTTTATTTCTTTGAGGATGTTAAACTCAGGACCCATACCATCATCTTAAGCCAGAGGCACGAAACATGTCTCTCAAACACCATTTTCATTTGTGAGCACAGCATTAGCAATTTTGTAATATATACAAGGCATCCTGTACTCTGGAATCTGGAATGGAATCACTAGGTAACTTATTTCTTTTCATATCCAAATGTACTGAGCTCAAATGAAAAATCATTCTAACAGAGCCAGAACTACTGCAAGGTCTATTCTGAAGGAGGAATTCTGAGGCTTCAAACCAAAGCCCACTTTTGTGGGCCCAAATCTTCCAAGGCCCGGTCCTTGAAGGCACACATAGAATTCCTAGTATTTGATCACAGTTCACCTATTCGTTTATGATGTTGTAATATTCATGGCTGCTTCAAATCTGATATCAAATACCTGCCTCCAGCATTCATGTGGCTAAGTCCTGGTATTAAATCCCTCCTGGTGGTTGTGATTCATGGAATTGGAGCATATGTATGCCCCACCATATGTTGTTTTCACTATGCTTTTAGATAGGCAGCTAATGTGCTCATTGATTTTCTCATACACTCTCAGTGGATGGAATGTCCATCTTGAAATTTGGTATGCACATTCTATCACATGCATCTGAACAGAAGCCTAGCAGAAACACAGGTACAGAATCATTATGCTTTTTTTGGGTTAGTCCTGCCCTAGGTGGGATTACCTATTAGCTTTCTACTCTGCTGTGGTTACGGGGCTTGATTTAGAGTCAGCATTGTCCTAATTTTCTGTTTCTTTCTCCTCTCTGGAAATGCATCCTCTGACTTGCTACAACCCTTTAGACAAGTTCTCTTTATATTAAAGTCCATTAAATTGTAAATACATTAGATTCCCCAATCTGTTTTTTTTCCTGCAAGAAAGACTAATATGGTTCACAAATGAGAATTAATATACAAATGAATCCCAGGGTATACCCGGAACAGGGGTGCTGTCAGGCGATCATGAATGAATTTTTAATAAACCTGGCAGTGTCTCAGGATTGATTCAGTTGGTGTTCATGTTCATGCAGCATCCAGCAAACATCACAGTACAAAATAGCAGTCCATAAAAATAAAAGAAAACCCAGCCTTTCCCCAAAGAACACATGAAGTTTCCAAGGACACAAAGAACCATCCAAAATAGCCTGGAAGAAAATACTAACTTAAGGGAATTGCCAGAATCCTGCTCTCACTCTTCTTTCAGATGGGCCAAGAGTTGTATAAACCATCCCCTCCTTTGGAACCTTGCGTTTACATTCTACTGTTTTTTTTTTTTTTCTCTCTCTTTGCTGGTGGCATTTCTTACCCTTCTGTCATCTGATGTTCTGTCATTGACCCCATTTCTCCTTTGGAAATATTCTTAGAGAATTTTTGAGCATTTCTCATTCAATTCTTTTTCTAAGCAAACTGCATTTAGTGGAGCTAAGTGGTTCCTGGACATGGTGTTTTTTTCTGCCTATGTTTTGGGATGAAGCATTATTTTTTTTTCTGGGTCTCTGGTCCTTTGAAAAAAAGAAATCCTGTATTTCAGAAACATAGACCAATTTCCTCTTTAGAGGTTTTCAGGAATCAAAATGGTCTGCAAAGGGTAATGCCAGAGACTACCCTGAGGATTCCTTGAAATGATTTCTCTTTGGAATTAGCCAACAGATCAGATGAAAGACAGAAGGAGTTATTGGAGATGCTAAGTGTCTATAGATAAATTACCACCATGACTCCAATTTCTTAGAGGGCTTTGGGGAAATCACCCCCCCCCCAAAACCCCCATATCTCAATTTAACACTCTTGCAAATACTTTGAAAGATAAACTGGTAAATACTATAAAACATAACTTTGATAGATTCAAGATGGCTGCAAATTCTTTGCTACCCTTTCCATCTGAGAAGAGGAGTCACATTCTCTTCTCCTGGAATGTGGGCTGGCCTTAGTGATTTGCTTATCTATAGAACATGACAGAGATGCTATTTTGGGATTTCTGAGGCTGGGTCTTAAGAAGCCTTGCAATTCTGCCCAGGAAGCCAGGTGTCTTCTATGAAATGTCACCCTCCTGAGACCACCAGGCTGTGAGAAATGGGGAAGCCAGGGAAGGATGAGACCCCATGTGGAGACAGAGTGGCTGAAGAGCTCTGAGACTCCAGACATGTGAGTGAAAAAGCCAGCGATTGGGCATGTAACTTCCAGCCCTGGTCACCGCAGTTAATGCCACATGGATAAGATGTGAATGCCCAGATGAACCATTCCTGAATTCCTGAACTGAAAAATTGTCACCAAAATAAAATGGCTTTGTTAAACCATTATCTGCAAGTTTTGTCACAGTTATCTATAGACAATAAACTGAAACAGTAACCAAATCAAATAAAAACCCAAGCAAGCTATGAGAAGATATCTAAGACACTGAACTAAACAGATTAGTTGGACAATTTGTACAAATCCATGTGTTTTTTTTTTAATGCTATCACCCAGATCACTAAGGATACAAAAAGCTGAGCCTGGAAATCTTGTCCTTCAGAGATCACGGGTGCGGCTTCAATCCACACCTGAGGCGGTATGCTGAGCCAACATATCTGTACTCCAGGTCCAAATGCACATTACATTTAGATGTTACCCAAGATTGCAGTGAATAATTCCTAGTCAAGCTTGGCATAATCCCAGAAACATTGGCCAAGGAAAATCAAACACCAAAATTGTGGTCCAGCCATTATTAAACATTTCTTAATCAAATTCATGGCAGTTTCTGTGCACATAGTCATATGGTCAGCGTGCTGTGCTGACATCCTAATGTCTAAGGGATTCTAAGGTAGCTGCATGCTTTCCCTGATAACATGTATTTACTGACAAAAAAATTCTCTGCTTCTTAATGAATATCAACAAGGAAATCCCTTGAAAGGACCAAAAAAAAAAAAAAAGAGGAATTCTTTAAATATTACCCAGTGTAAAACTCCCAGTTTAATTGCACGATTTCTTCTATTTTTCATATGTTTCTCTACAACATAGAGCAGTGCCGATTTTAAACAGTCACTAAAAATGTATGTAACAATTAGCCTTTGATTTCCAACATGCAATTTCAGCTTTTATGTGCTTTAAAGGAGCATCCTCCTCCTTCTGGCTTTTTGATAGCATTTAGCTACTGCCTTGACCAGGTAGGAAGGAAACACCCACTTACTGGGCAAACAGGTCAAAGAAAGTAGATTGCTATTTTTTGCTCTATACTAAGCACAGAGAAAATCCCAGGAAATAGGTAGGTCTCAAAGCACCTATTATGCTCTGACAATTTACTTTAGTTATGGCTTTGGGAAATTTAGATTCCTCCTCCTCCCCAATCCCCCCAGTTTAGATCTCTGCTAGGCAACCTCCAGTTCAGCTTTCACACTCTTGCTCTTGCAGTTCAGGGATTTATGTCACTTGAGGATTTGTTTGATCCTCTTTTGACATTTGCAAGAAGGCTTTTTTTCTTTTTTTTTTGTCCTTTTGGGTAGGTGAAGGAAAGATCACTTATAACAAATGATGATTATGGATTAAATTGTAGACATTTGAAAGTCTACTGATGTCGTACTATCTTTTGGAGGAAATGTGTATTGGGACTAATAGAACAAGGGGTGTTCTGAATGCCAGTCAAGGACGTGCCTTGCTTCATGGCTCGTGTGTGTGTGTGTTTGTTCTACTTATCTATTGCTGCAAAACAAACCGCTCCCAAAATTTAGTGAAGTAAACCAAGGCATTTTATTATGCTCATTAATTCGTGTGTCAGAAATGTGGGCAGTTCTGAAGGGAGATGGTTTGTCTCTGCTCCATGATGAGCTGGGGAGATTCAAGCAGCTGGAGGTGGCTGAGATAGCTCAGTGGAGGCCATAGACTGGACCTCAGTTTCTACTTCATGTCTGCCAAGACTGGAATGCCCAAGATGGCTTCCTCACCTACATTACTGACACTTGTGCTGGGACAGCTGGACGTCACTCTTTCTTCATATGGCTTCTTCATGTAGTTACATGGACTTCCTTGCACCATGACAACCTTAGGGTGATTGGCCTTCTTATATGATTGCTGGCTTCCCTGAGAGCAAGCAATCAAAAAACCAGATGGAAGCTGCAAAGCTTTTAATGACCTTGGCTTAGAAGTCTCAAAATATCACTCTCATAGCATTCTTTCAGTCAGTGAAGTAACTAAGGCCAGTCAGATAAAAGAGAAGGAGAATTAGATTCTATCTCTATGGAAACAATTTGTAGCAAACAATTTGTGCTCTTTAAAAATCTGCCATGATGGGTACATTGTAAAGGCATGCACCAGTTGCTTTGGGAGCTGAGGCATGACAACATGGGTCACTGTAGAGGAGGGGGATGATGAGGATGGCCTCCTCTTCCTTTGGCCCCTAGGCTGGAGTGGGAGGCATTCCTCAGATGCTGCAGTAAGGGGACATGGAAGGTATCACAACACCAACCTGATGAGACAGCAGCGTGAACAGTTGAGGATGAACTAGTGGGCAGAGCCAGTCTCTCAGGTTCTCTGGACTTAACACCGTATGGGCAGGGAATCTTGAGGGAGGAAAGAAAAAAAGTTCACATTTTAGTAAGTTTGAGTCTAGAGATTGAAAAAGTATTTTACATAGGCACATGAAGTTATTTGATAAACCAAGTTGGTGAGGAAAGATGGATGGTCATCATTATTTGAATCCCTGTGTGGTGGTTATTGGTCACACATCTATATGACCAGTCATTATGTTACATTAAATAAACAAATATTTATTCTCATGAAGATCCAACTCCTAATAATGTTTTATATTTAGATAGTCACCAAGTTTTCTTTTTGTTGAATATTTAGCAAAACATAATGGACTCAGAAAAACCCATAGAAAAGAGAACATTAAATGCTATCTATATGTTTGAATGTCTGTGTGTATGTGTGTGCACTATGGTAAGATGTACATATTTATTTATTTATTGTGACACATACATGTTTAAAACATTAATGGCAATACCAGTGTGGACACAGAATAAAAATTCTCAGAAGTTTTTATAAATGCTCATTTTTCTTTAACATTTTTTTTTTACAAATAATCAATTTTTATCAAGATTAAAATAATGTAAAAGGATATACATACAAAATGATGTAGAAAGATATATAGTAACTGATTTCCTACCATCTCCTCTATCCTCCTCTATCCCCAAATTCCCAAGTTTGTTATGAACATTTCTAGACATTTTCTGGAAATCATTTCTCTCAATCACATGCTTCCTTTATCGGTTTAAGGAGACATCAAAGTCCTTACACAAATGAACTGTTGAAATAACCCTGGAGCACAGATTTTTATATTCAGCCAAACACAATCATAAAATTTATTTTTAGTCTTCTTTCAAAGGACAGATTTCTTCACTTGAAAATTTTCTAACCCCATTTTTAAACAGAAAATTATGTGGACATTTAGAGAAAAATTTATATTTGCAAAATTCTTGATATTAACCATTCTCCAAAGATTTAGTTTTCACTCTGTCTTTCACATAGGTCATGTACAACTTTTTGTAATTTCTTCCTCCTTCAAGTCCAGAGATGCTTCCTTCATAATTTAAAGATAATCCTTAAATCAATCACAAGCAGAGTCAGGATTCTACAGAGAAGTAAAGAGTGCATGGATCTGGTAGAATTTTTTTTTTTGGCCACTTGACTTTGTAAATTGCATGAGTCAAATCAAATTTCTAAATTGGATACTGCCTTTTTTATGTGGTGTCATTTAATTTTACAGTAATCAACTCATCATTTCTCTGTGGTTAATCCCTTATATTAAACCACCATCTTTATGAGGAAATAGGTCTCAACGGTAACTCACAAGATCCCACTGAAGGAGTAGTATCTGTCTCACTCATTATGACCAAAGGGATCATTTCTTTCCATTTGGCTTCATGAAATTTGTTGTTACAATTCTCTTCATCCGTTTGTCTGTGTCTTGATCCTCTCACTCACTGCGAGCCTCCCACCCTGGAGCCCTCACTGGGACTTACATTTCCTTTCTCTAAAGACATAAAGAAAAGCATTACCCAGTCTGAGAGCCATTTCAGTGTTTTTTAGCTCTGTTGTTTCCAGATTTGAAGTCTGTGCTCTTCTATCACCAATTCTAGGTCAAGTGGGCTGAATTTGAGTACTTTCTCAGGAATCAGTCTCCTAGGGGATGGGTTTCAGGGTACTCCCATTGTGTTGTGATGCCAAGTTGCTAGTTCTGATTTAGAAGTGGCACTTGGACTCAGAATTAGTAAAATATAGCTCAGAGGAGAAATCATTTTACTCAACTGTAAGTCTACATTGATCCTGATGATGTCCCTAAGTCTCTGATTCCCATAATGCTTACAGACTTCCTTGACTGTATCACATCCATCACATATTATTTGTTCATCGAGCGTGGAAGATCATCTTAAGCCTGCTTGTTGCATAATAGCTTAGTAGCTTTCCTTGACTTAAATCTATGGTCCTGGAGCAAAAATGCAACCATTCTTCCACTACCTGCTCTTGGGGTTAACAGTTGCCTGAAGTGTCATTGTCAACTTACAAACTCAAGCTCATATAAGAATATTAGTAAATAGAATTGACTGATTCTATAATAATTTTCCTATTGGCCTAATGGATGCCAGAAACTATTATAGCTTATAGATTACTGTAAGGATAGTCTAAGAATGCTGCATCCTTATGGGCCAGTTGGGGAGATTTTTAAGGAGTTAAATACATGTAATGGGCAAAGATGAGAGCCTGGAACATAATAAGAATTCAAGAAATATTAACTATTATTGATGCTACCATCATATTCTCGGATTGGTGCCAAAGGTGGATGCTAATTATCTTCTTCCTTTTTTTGTAGCCATGCAAATTTGATTTCCTATGCAAATACTGAAGTATAGTTCTCAACAGGAGCAAACCCCAGCAAGCAGAACCAGACTCCAGACTCCAAGTCAAATTTGAACTCTGTTAACACTGGCTGTATGAGAATACATAAAAATCCTGGCAGAATACATAGTGGTCTGGGTAAATGATTAATTATGAAATAATATTTCTGTGTGGAAATGATACACAGGAAATACTAAAGAAAAAAAATTAAATGTCAGTGGGTCTGAAGACCTTAAAAACTTCCTCCTACTCTGAATATCTTTATGTATTTGACAAAAACAGAGATTGAGTATTCACAGAATTGAAGAAAAATATTAGAGCTGCCAAATGAAATTTCATGACATATTTGTGAATACAGTTGAGTTAGCAAACTGTGATTCAAAAATATTTTATGGGTATGTTATTAAGAGAAGACTTTGAGGGTCAGAAGTTTAAATTTTACTTAAAATTTAGATAATTGGATATGGACATTTATTGCCCCCTCCCCCAATAATGTGTTAGAATATACACAATATTGTACCAAAAAATAATATGTACATAAAGTACATGCACATCATCTAATTTCACTTCTTGAAGATCTTTTAAAGACTTTGTGTTTATCAGGCAAAACCATGGATCTGTTACCCAACATGGCCTGGACAAGCTCTCAGCTGTTTATGTCAGTAAACACTGCTATAAATGACATCTCTAAAGCAATTCTGAATCCTGGGGCTCAAAGGGCAGAGAACTTTGGAACATTTTCCAAACTGGAAGCTGGGTATTGCTTCACAAGGTATGCCTTCTTAATGAGAGTGTTCAACCTAGGCTTTTATGAAAATTGTTCCAATTAATAGTCTTATATGATGGATATGGGATTGTGGTTATGAATTTCCATTCCAGTTCACTTCGTGCAAGAGCAATCATCCTTAAAGGCTCATAATTTCTTTTAATCGGTTATTTCATTACCAGGCAAGGGTACAGAGAGCAAAGCTAATTTTCCTCTCTTTTATTTAACCCTCTTGATTTGGGAGTAAGTGCTTATGATGTAGGCCTAAAAAGCAATCATTATTCCTGCTTCTAAAATTAATTTGCTGAACAATGGAGAACAAATGATTTCTTCTTCAGTACCTCAGTTTCCCTTTTGGAAAAACGGGTTGCTGACAACTACATTTCAAAAATAAAAAAAAAATTGAGACATTAAATTGAACAGGCTCTTCCGCTATAGGTTCACTTTTCTACTCGCCAAGGAGTATCTATCTCCTCAAACTTTTAACACCTATTTCCTACTCTCACATTCAGCTGAAAACCTTGCCTCGAACTTTATGGAGAAAGTAGGAGTCATAAGAAACAAATTCTTGTATCTTCCCACCAGGAACCCTACAAATCTTCCTAAGTTTACTTCCATCTTCTCTTTGCCCCCTACTCTTACTGAAAGCAAATTCTTCATCTTTTTCTCTACTGGATCATTTAATTTGCAACTTCCAAACTGCTAAATTCAACTGATATGTTTTTATCCTCATCTTGCTCCATCTCTCCTGGAATAGAATAGAATTAACCATGCTCTTCATCTTAACACACACTCTTCTCTTGTCTTCTATGACACCTTTGCCTTCTGGTTTCTTTCGACTTCATTGACATTCCTTTTCAGGCTCCATTATTAGCTCCTCTTTCTCCACCTGACCATAGATGGGAGTAGTTGGAAGTTCCATCCTGGTTTTAATTCCTTAGTTATATTTCCTCATCAGGTGATCTTTTTCTTTTCCTTGCATTTATTAGCAGTATTTATGTTGAGAAATTAAGTCATCAGCAGGAATTCTAAGTTTACACATTCAATTTCCTGCTTTTCCTCTTAACTTGGATGTCTTAGAGGTATCCTTAGTGACTAGGAACATTAAACTCTAAATATTAACCAGGAAAATTAAACTCTTGCCTCCCATCTCGATGAATCCTGTAACTTTGTAACTTCCCCTCTTCTCTCTATTGTTCAAACCCAAACCTAGGTATCTTACTTGAATGTAAGCCTTCAGTAAATCCATACCACTCTCTTGCTGAAAGTTTTTCATTGACTTCCATTGCAGCTAAATTAAACCCAAACTTTTTAAAGTGCTCTCCGTGGGTCAACATGATTTAGCTCTTCACCAAAATTCTCTTCCCAGCTCCAGTCATGTTGGTCTATTTTCACTTCCTGGATCGTGCTAAATTCTTTCCTACCTCAGGACTCTGGCACGTTCTCTTCTGTTGGTTTAGAATCCCTTCCATCATTCCTAGTGTAATTAGTTTTTTTTCTCTTACTTTGGATCTCAGCTTAAATGTCCTCAATAGGGTGTTTTATAGCCACCATATCTGAAGTAAAATGTACTCCCTGTCCTCACTCCATTATTCTCCATCTCAGCATTTCCTTTTTTCTTCATGGGAGTTACGATGACTTTTATAATTATTTATTGGTCCCTTAACCTATTTTGGGTATCGTTTCCCCTCTAGTATCTCTGTCCCTGAAGCAGGAACACATTTTTCTTCTTGTTGTTTCCCAAGTGCCTGGCTCATTTCCTGAGCATAGTAGTCACTCTATAAATATTCATTAATGAATGAATTAAATAATGAATGAGGAAAGAGGCCTACATAAAGTTAATATAAGGGTCAAATGAAATTATGTAGGTCAAATCACCTTTAAATATATGAAAGTGTTAAAGCAAGGCATTTTTAATTCCATTTTTTTCTGTGGTGAGTGATAGGCCTAGGGTGATTTCCATCCTCCTATCTTCCACGCCACCTTTTTGCCCTCATTCATAAATCTCCACAAATTCTATCCCATGCAGGAAGCCTGAACAGACCAGGTGGGTTGGGAGAAAATTCTCACCTCCCTCACATATTTATGCCTAGCAACTGCCTTTCCCATATGTCCAATTATGTCTACAAGACAAGAAAAGTGAAAATTATGTGGAAAGAACCCAAGAACCTTAATTAACTCTGAAGGATGAATGTTAATTCTTTTCATTTGTGTAGGGATGTCAGTGCGTGTGCTGTACGTTGGTTTGCAGCATGGGGTTGGGGTAGGGTTGAGCTTCATGACTTTTAAGTCTCCATCCACCCTATGATCTTGGTTCTTTTAGCATTATGTGGGATGTAGTCTTAGCCACAGGACAGGCTTAAATGTTTAATAATGAAGGGCTTTTCTTCCTTGTTCAAAAGGTTTATTTAAACTGAGGTATCTTGCTTGTGGGGTCCCTTCAGTTCACCGACGGGTTAAAATCCTTGCATCAATGTTCCTTGCTCCTACAAGGTAAAGCCTATACCCTTGGCATATCAGAGACAAGGTCCCTTGTGAACTTGAACCTCACTTTCTATCTATAATCTATTTCTTTTTTTAAGCCTCTTTTCTGTCCATCTCAAACTCCTCTGGATACTTTGAAAAACTTACAGTTTATTGGCTATAAACCTCATGCTCGCTCATGCCTCCTCCACTTTGTTTATTCCGTGCCTTCTTCCTGAGAGCTTTTAGCCTTTTTGCCCCTCCACTTTGGAAAGCATCTATTTATCCTCAAGAATCAGTGAAAATTTTACTTCCTCTATCAAGCTTTATTTAACCTCACTAGAAAGAGTTGGGCACTCTTTCTTCTGAGGTGTCATATCTTCAGAATATTCCTTTGGAATATCCATATCCATATTCATATTCACAACCCCCAGGGTACCACTCACATCTTATTCTATGTGAATTATACTGTTTGGAGTACACAGTACATAGTCTTGGCCAGATGTGATCCATCTCTATATGATATTTTAATGTTTTTCTATACATGTTATATGTATCTCTTCACATCACAGCTGTCAGTCCTAATTCTTTTTCTTACACCCTCTATATTTACCAGTTTTTCTTATCATTGTAAGAGGAAGTATTGTTTCCTTTGCCTCATGTTTTTAAAAAATTTTTATTTAAATTCAATTTAATCGGGCGCCTGGGTGGCTCAGTTGGTTAAGCGACTGCCTTCGGCTCAGGTCATGATCCTGGAGTCCCTGGATCGAGTCCCGCATCGGGCTCCCTGCTCGGCAGGGAGTCTGCTTTGCCCTCTGACCCTACCCCCTCTCATGTGTTCTCTCTCATTCTGTCTCTCTCAAATAAATAAATAAATAAATAAATTCAATTTAATCAACATATACTGTATTATTAGTTTCAGATGTAGAATTTAGCAATTCATTCATCACATAGAACACCCAGTGCTCATTACTTCAAGTGCTCTCCTTAATGACCATCACCCAGTTATCCCATCCTGCCACCCACCTCCCCTCCAGCAACCCTCAGTTTGTTTCCTAGGGTTAAGAGTCTCTGATCATTTGCCTCCCTTTCTGTTTTCATCTTATCCTTTGCCTCATGTTTAAACATGGTGGAATTTCTAGAGCAACATACCTGGCCTCTCTACTCATTCCCACTTACATCTCTCAACTGGTTATAAATTTGGCGGTAGAAGACAACTGCTGCTTATAGGTCTTCACTCAAATCTCAAGACTAATCCACAGATTAGTTTTTCTCTGAAACACAAACATTGCTTTATTGGATAAAGCCTCATGGATAAGATTTAAGACAGTCGGAGTTAAAATGTGGTAATTTGGCTAATAAAAATGTTTCAGTTTTGTATATTGGAAACTTTTAAACTTTTTAGTGAGGCTTATTCCGCAGTGGTCCAATTCTGTTGCTTTTTCTCACTGAAATGTCATGTATAATTTTAAGCAGTGAGCCAAGATTTAAAATAGAGTAAAGCAAGTCTAAGTCTTGTGATCAAGGTTTGGAGTGCATTTGTACTTTATTGGAAATCATGTCACTTCTAATAAAAAGCAGAGTCCCCTTATAAACTCAGAAATCGATAGTTTTTTTTGGTCTCTGCTTATTTGAAAATCCTATCTATTTTTTAAAGATTTTATTTATTTGATAGAGAGAGACAGTGAGAGAGGAAACACAAGCAGGGGGAGTGCGAGAGGGAGAAGCAGGCTTCCTACGGAGCAGGGAGCCTGACGCGGGGCTCGATCCCAGGACCCCGGGATCATGACCTGAGCCGAAGGCAGATGCTCAACGACTGAACCACCCAGGCGCCCCGAAAATCCTATCTATTAACAATTGTTCTTCTGCTAGGTTTTGAATATTAAAAAGCTAAAGAGGACAGGTACTTCCCTTACATAATTTGTTTGAGTTTAGTATTGCCAGTGGCTAGAGGGCAGTGATAATGAAGCCAAAATCACAGGTTTGATGTGAAAATCCACCAGTAACTTTGCTCTGGTATATGGCCTCAATTACCCTGTTAACCCTGGTTGACTTATGATTGTGAACCAATTATCCCAATAAACATTAGAGGGAATAAGAATACATGGATGCTAAATCCACTACCACTAACGTGAAAACAACTCATGGCTTGGCTTAACATAATTTACTCCATTTGTCAACAGATTAGGTGAACTTTACCAATTTTATGGCATTAAGTGTAATTTTTGTGTTGATAATGCTCCAATTTATGTCTCCTCTTTTGACTCCAATTCCGAGTCATATGCTTGTTGATATCTTCATTTAGTATCTCTTTAGCATCTCAAATTTATAATGACCAACAAATCAAAACAAATAAAACCATCAAAAAACCTCCAAAAAAGCAACAAACCCTGTTGCTTTCGTTTCCTGCCCAACCTATTTTTTTTTCTCAAGTCTTCGTGATCCCAGTTAATGTCTTTACCACCTACCCACTTGCTCAAGCTCTCAACCTAGAAGTCATTCTCAATTTCTCTCTCAATGCCATCCCTCAAACCCATCCATCAACTGGTTCTATCATCATATTCCCAGTTATACCAACCCACTTCTGCCTCTCCGTTGCTATCAGCCTAGCCTAAACTACCTACGGAGCAGGGAGCCTGATACGGGGCTCGATCCCAGGACCCCGGGATCATCACCTGAGCCGAAGGCAGATGCTCAACGACTGAACCACCCAGGCGCCCCGAAAATCCTATCTATTAACAATTGTTCTTCTGGTAAACTTCCAACTAGCTGTCTGCTTCTACTTTGTCTCTATTTAATTTATTCACTTCAAGCCAGTCAGTTACCTTTAAAAATGGAAACCTAATTACAGAACTCTCTAGTCACTTCCCTTTGCACTTAGGATAAAATTCAAACTCCTCTGCATTGCCAATAAATGCCTAACTAAGTTGGTCTTTGCCTACTTTTGCAACCTCACCTCAATTTATCATTTCTCTCCCTTGCTCAACCCATTCTAGACACATTGACCTCTTTCTTTTCCTCAGACTCACCGAGTCTTCTCCATCACAGGCCTTGCATCTGCTGCTTCTTTTTCTTTAACTGCTCTGTTCCCAGATTTGATTTCCCCATGTTTGTTTTCTCATCCTTCAGGGCCAAATTCAATGTCACTTCCTATCTGAGATGTTCCTTTGAAGATCAGATCCATAGTAGCTCTCCTATTTCTCAGTCACTTGCGATTACATCACTGTTTTGTAGTCTTTGCTAAGACTTATTCTGATCTGAGTTTATTTTGTTTATTTCTTTTTTTTTAAGATTTTATTTATTTGTTCAACAGAGAGAGAGAAAGCGCACAGAACAGAAAGCAGAGGCAGAGGGAGAGGGAGAAGCAGGCTCCTCGCTGAGCAGGGAGCCCACCATGGAGCTCAGCTCGATCCCAGGACCCCTGAGGGGAAGGCAGACACTTAACTGACTGAGCCATCCAGGTCCCCCCCCCCTTTTTTAAAATTTCTTTACTTGTTTATTTTCTAATTCTTTTAATGAGAGGGGGAACTCTATGAGAATACAGACTTTATCTGCTCTGGTCATGCCTCTGTTATATATCCAGTATGCAGAGTAATGTCTTAAAGCTAATGGGCCTTCAATGAATATTTTTTGAAAAAATGAAAGTTGGTTTGCTGTAGGAAGATTATGGATCATCAGTGACAAATACTGTTCCCCATTTGACAGTCTGGTACATTCCTTAATTAATAGTTCTCTTTACATCTTCAACTGTTTAAAAATTTGAGGTTCAGATTGAGTCTTCTGAATAAGAATGATGAAAAAATTAATATTTTTGAGAAGGTAGAAGATCCAAAGTGAGCTAAAAGTAGCTCATGATGAATTCCATGAGAAATATAAGATGAAGCAAATATAATTGGAAATCAGTAATAATAAATATTGTCATAAAATTGTAAGGGACACGCAGAAGATAGGAGATCAGAAAAAAAATTGGAAAAGCTTAAAGAGAGATGCTGTGAGTTTGAGTTAGGTGAGATTGAATAGGAAAAGGATGAGTTATTTGTAGATTATGTTCACTTGTCAGTTTTGTGTGGTGGAGAAAAAAGTTTGTGGTTATTCTCCTTTGCAGAGGGCTATAAAAAGCAGATAAAAGTGTCACTTCCTCTGGGAAACCACTGCCTTTGGTGGTGTTTCCTTTCTCTAATTTCTTTGGAATATTTGTCTAAAGCATGTATTTTCCTATTCTCATTATCTGTTTGGTGCTTTATAATCCCCAGAGAACCCTGAGGGCAGAAACTATAAGTTATACTTGCCCTTTGCACCCACTTATCCACAGGTTCAATGTTAAGCACGTGGTAGATGCTCAGGCCGTACACATTTTCTGTGGTGGTTACAAGCATAAGCTTGGTATCAGGACATCTGTGTTCTACTCGTGGTCCTGCCCCAATCGGTAATGCAGTCCTTCTAAGATTTCTATTGTGTCAATTTTTACATACAAGTTTGGACTACTTGGTTAGCTATAGAATCCCCCTTTGTTCCAGTGAATTCGTAAGCAGAGGCTTGCATCTAAAACAGAAATTGGCCGAGTTTGGCTGCAGAAGCTCCCAATGTGCCACAGAGCACCATGAAATTGAAGGTCTTCAAATTTCTCCACGGTCTGAAAGTAAGAATTCTATGGGTAGCAGGACATCAAGTGAACTTTTCCCATTATCTGAAAATTACAGCTAAGGCATTGTGTGGTCGGGGATTAACCTTGCCCGAAGAAAGATTTGGCCTTTCTCCCCAGCTCCTTGGAAATAACCTCTAAGCCCTTGGTGTATCCTGCCTGAAAAGAGTGTCTTTATTTACCTGAGAGCGGTGAGCCATGTCAGATAGTCAATGCTAACAATCTGATTTATAATGGAAGCTTGACCTCTGGAAGGGTTGGAGACTAAGATCAGCTATGTGTATATAATCAACCCTTAATAAAATCTTTGGACACCAAGGCTCAGGTAAGCTTCCCTGGGTGGTACTACTCTGTGCATGTTGCCACACATCATTCCTGGGAGAAGTAAGCATTCCAGAAATTGGAAGCTCATGCTTGGAACTCCCCTAGACCCTGCTCTAGGCACCTTTTCCCATTGTTGATCTTAACGTATATCCTTTTGCTGTAACAGGCCATAAACATGACTATAACAGGTTTGTTCAGTTCTGTGAGTCCTTCTAGTGAATTATTAAACCTGAAGTTTGGGGACCTCCTCTACTCTAGGCACAAAGCCCCCAATAAAAGGCACTAGTACTGCCTTACCAAGCTGCCAGACTCTTCCTGTGGGACTTACTTAGAGGTGAGATATAAGTTCAGCACCATTAAGTACCATCCCGCCGCCCCTCCCCAGTCCACATAAGAAGTCTGAGAAGCACGTGGTGTGGGGGTGTGGGAGTGAGCAGACATTGGCCTTACATAGAGTGCGGTGTCATGGTGAGAGACTTTTCCACCCCTTGAAGCAAGCAAAGAGAGTTCTAAGAAAATCAATCATAAAGGTTGAGGGTGCTGCCAGATACAGAGATTGGCAACTGCTCCCAATCAGATGCTTTTGTATGGATGGTTTATAGCCCGCTCAGTGCTGTCTTGGCCATAGTAGGTGGGAAGGCTCTTGAGAGAGCCTGACATGAGTCTCCAGAAAACCTGGGGATACATGTGATCATAAAGAATGATGCTGATGTCTACTTCTTACCTAAATGTCTTGGAAGGAAATATCTCTGAGTATCTCAAAGAGCGGGACTTAGACAGATGGTTGTGCACTGTGCCCAGCCCCTGTGGCTCTCAGAGGGTGGTGTAGAGGATCTCAGCACTTCCAGTGGGTCATGTGAAAGAAGCTGGAACTTAGAGAAGGGGCTTGACACACGGGATGGTCTGCATGGCTGCTCAGGGGAGCACTGGTAGTCTCAATCCCAGCGCAGATTTGTGGGTGAGTACCTCTGGCAGGATTGGGGGATGATGTAACTGTCCTCCTCTAAAAACATCCCCAAGGAAGGAGGAAACTGGGGTGATACTGGATGTCATTCACAAGAAAAACATCCACATCCATTCGGGGCCCCCACATCACCTTGGGTTACCAGCGGTAGATGCGACGAGAGGGAAGCCAGCACCATCCTGCACTGTCCTATGTGACACAAGACAAGTCCGTTCTCTCCTATTTCTTTCTGCTCACTTCCCCTTTCTGTTTCTTAGCAAGGGAGTGAAAGGGTGCCATGAACAGTCACATCCTCCTCCCCACCTCAGCCACATGCCTACCCTGCACTAGAGGACAGGAAGCATTTTGGAACAAATAGGAGGCTAAAGTTTTAAAATGAATTGAACATGTTCAATAACTGAATATAATTGGAAATGTATGGAATCCAAGACATCATAAAAAAATAGAAAAGGGGATCTAGCATAGAGTCAGAGAAATTTATGACTTAAATAAAATTTATATTTATATCCCCCCAAATGGAGACTTCTAACCAAATCAGGAGTATTTTCCCTTCCCTCCTTTTCACCTCCCTCCCACCCTCCCTCCCCCTACCTCTCTCTCTCTTTTATCTATCTTTAGTTATCTATTTATCTATCTTCTATCTATCATCTCTCTCTCATCTCTCGTCTGTCTGTCTCATGGCATCCCTGCTTCTGAAAACTGATAGTCAGAGGTGGCAAACCACATACCATACAAGAATTTCCATTTCCACTAGTGATTGAATGACAGAAACTTTGCTTTCCATTTATTATTTTTTCTGTAGACATTTGTTGAAGAACAAAAGGAAAAATGACCATATACTATTCTCATTATATCGCTTTTTAAAAGACATCCTTAAAGTTCAAGGAAACAAATGATTCTTTGGCTGTATTAGCCTCCAGTAGCCCCATTGTTAAGTTTGCAAGGTAGCTCTGACTTCAGGATGGCTGTTTTTCAGCATTGCTTCAACATGGCGTTCAGTATGAAAGCTTTCCAAGTGTGTCCTCTTAATGAGACAGCCCAGACAGGCGGCCAAGGCCATGGGTAAAGAATTCTTTGTCTGGATGAAAATGGTATCTGTGAGGTGTTGTGTAATGTCATGATCCACATGGAATTAAGGCCATGAAAGATTACATACACCTTAGGAGGTACTTTTCCTGCTACCTTAAAATATTACACTTTATGTAAGAAAGATCCTGAACTTTTTAACAAGCTTCACTCATTAATGACTCAGGTTGCATTGATATCCCAGGTCTCTTTAACCCCTAAATTACATTTGTCAAATAGAAACAACTTAGCCTTTTAGGGTCTCAGTTTCCTAATTTTTTAAAAAAATAAATGCTGGGATTAGGTCAGATGATCTATCAGAATTTTCAAATTCTAAAGTCTGTGATTATTTGAAACAGCTAGTTATGGGAGCAGCAGGGACGTTTCACTTCGGGACCAGCTGCATGATGAGCCTGTTATACCAATAGGACACCAGCTTAGCAGCAACAGAGTCCAAAAGACTCACAGGCTGGGTGGTTTCCTTGTAGATTTTGGTCATCAATTCTCAAACAAGAAATCACAGAAAACTCATCTCATCGTCTTCACAGTTGGAGAGAATTATTGTACTACCCAAATTAGGCCAAGGACTGAGCCACAGTGGGGACTGAACTGCCTCCTTAAAAGCTGCAGTCTCTCCAAGTCAGGGTAAAGGGCATCATCAAGGGAAACCTGCATCAAGGCTAATGAGGACCTTACTGAAAGCAGCCATGGGAATACTTTAGAAAAACTGCCTTCCTGCCAGTGCCCGAATCTAAACTCTACCGTTCTCCAGGAAAATAGACTTTACTTGTGCCTCCTCCCTGCTGCCAGCCCACTAACTTAATTCAGAGGGAAGGAGAGCTGGTGCTGGCTGTGTCTGTCCCACCCGCCTGTCCCCTTTCACCTTCAGGGCAGCATGGCGGGACTCACTGCAGACCAATAGAGAGAACCATGGAACTCCGTGCGTGCCCTGAACAGCTCTTTGCTGACCACTGACTTCAGGTGCGTGTCGTTGTTTGGTTGGTTGTGTTTCCTCAGTGATTCCACACTAGACTGTAAGCTCCATGATGGTAGCAAGTGTATTACATTTTTGTCCCCCCGCGCCGCCACTATATACACTTAGTGTCTAGCACTGCCCCTGAATCATCACTGAAACCTAAGAAGTATTTGTTGGGTGAATGAATGGTCTTCTCTAGATTCTCAGGAAGTATTTTATTAACTTGGGAGGTCTTCTCCGTATCATTGTTTTTTTCATTGAACGAGTATTGATTGAGCACTCTTGCAGGCCAGGCACTGGTTTGCATGTTGTGTACATAGCAATAAACAAAACTGACAAATCCATGTCCTGCTCGTATTCTAGTGGTGAGAAAGTTTTTTTTCAACAAATAAAAATTGGATACGGTTAAGGCATAAACGGGATGTTTTTGATATGGTGAAATGATTGCCACAGTCAAGCTAATTAACATATCTGCTACCTCACATGGTTGCCGTATGTGTGTTTGTGGTGAGAACATTTGAGATTGACTCTCAGCGAATTTCAAGTGTGTAACACCTGTAGAAATGGGGCAGAAGGGCATTCTAGTCATGAGCTAAGAGAAGAACGTGGGGGAAAGGTTAAATACTATTGCAGTGCTTTGGGTAATCTGTTAGTTACTTGAGAATATGCATGATGGGGAGTTGTGGGCATCAGGACTTTGAGAGTTAGGGTGGGAGCAGACCACGGGGACTCTCTGCCAGGCTAAGGATCACAACCTTTATACTGTGGGTGGTCAGTAGTAGCACAAAGTCAATAACAGTGTAGGCAGAAGAGGGCCCTCCCTCATCAGTAGTGTATTGAAAAAGATTTACTTTGGGATATTACACAGGATGGACCAAGGTTGGAGAATTTGAAGGCAGGAAATATATCAAAGAGGACACTGCAGACACTTGACGTGGCAGTGACTGAGAACTAACCCAAAGCAATGGGACTGCAAAGGAGAAGATAGACAGGAGAGCTATTATGAAGAAAGCTGGCTGCATTGGGTGATGGAGAAGGAGACATTCTAGGTGGAAGGCAATTTGGATTCAGCATGAAGCGCTGGTTAAAGGGACTGGCTGATAAGCCAGGATTAGGAATTCCTGAGATAAGATTAGATAAACCTAAATTCAGGTTTAGAGATGTTGAGTTTGATGTGCC
Source organism: Neomonachus schauinslandi (assembly GCF_002201575.2). Classification (NCBI taxonomy): domain Eukaryota; kingdom Metazoa; phylum Chordata; class Mammalia; order Carnivora; family Phocidae; genus Neomonachus; species Neomonachus schauinslandi. The sequence continues at coordinate 47,141,576 of NC_058412.1, read as the reverse complement.
ATAGACATCCAAAAACATTGATAGCTAGGAGGTAGTTAAAAATGTAGATCTGGGGGGCGCCTGGGTGGCTCAGTTGGTTAAGCTACTGCCTTCGGCTCAGGTCATGATCCTGGAGTCCCGGGATCGAGTTCGGCATTGGGCTCCCTGCTCAGCAGGGAGTCAGCTTCTCCCTCTGACCCTCCCCCTCTCATGCTCTCTCTCTCTATCTCATTCTCTCTCTCAAATAAATAAATAAAATCTTAAAAAAAATGTAGATCTGGAGGTAAAAAAAAAAGAGGCTACATACATGGTTACAAGTGTCAGGGAAGTGACATAAATAAATGATAAAGGATGGAAATATATAACATAGAAATGTATGAACTAGAGATTTTTTTAATACAGAAAATGAAAACTACAAATAGAACAACATAATTATTTATGATCTTTCATAATTTGTTACTTCTTTGATTTGGAACTCAAACCCTTATAGCTTATTTTAACAGAACGAAGATATGAATGTTAGCCTTGCATTTAAAAAAAAATTTTTTTTTATTTGAAAGAGAGAGAATGAGAGAGAGAGAACACATGAGAGGGGAGAGGGTCAGAGGGAGAAGCAGACTCCCTGCTGAGCAGGGAGCCCGATGCAGGACTCGATCCTGGGACTCCAGGATCATGACCTGAGCCAAAGGCAGTCGCTTAACCAACTGAGCCACCCAGGTGCCCCTAGTCTTGCATTTTTAAAATAAACATTTATTTATTTATCTGAGAGAGAGAGAGAGCAGGAGTGAGCGAGGGGAGGGGCAGTGGGAGAGAATCTTCAAGCAGACTCCCCACTGAGTGCAGAGCCTGACTTGGGGCTGGATCTCACGACCCGAGATCACGACCTGACCCAAAACAAGAGTCTGACTCTCAACCCATTGAGGCACCCAGGCGCCCTTAGTCTTGCATTTTGAATTTCAGTGTTCAATAATATTCAACCATAATGCTTTTAAGTGGGGGCAGTGTTTATATTTTATTCATTTTCATAATTTGAAAATAACTGATATAGGTAATTCTGAATATGGATAGTATTTTAGCACAGTTGTTTTTGTATTTAGTACAGCTTTATCTGAGGTACATGTGGAATTCTTATATTTTAATATCGTTGTATTTGGTTTCTAGTCCTTGGTTGCACTCTACTTTAGTATCTTCTGTTTGGTTCTTCCTTCAAAGAGGAAGGCTAACTGCAAAATGTTTGGTCATTTTTATAAAACGTAAAGTCAGATGATAGTTTTTGGAATTCAGTCCTCAATTCCACAAGTTCAAGAGTGTAGTTGAGGCAATACTTTCATTTCTAGAAACCAGTTTCAGGGTAGGAAGGTGACCTAGTTATTATTCCTTGCCCAAGGCCTTCCCAATGCCACGATTTTTCTAGAAGTGAATGGAATCATACATTTTTGTATAAGTACATATGAACACCATTCAAAGAAATATTCAGGGTTAGGTGGGTTGTGAATGTCTACCCAAAAGAGCAAACCTGATCCAGTTTTGACTGGTAAACTAGTCTGGGGGTTTTTCTTGGATAGCACAAAGCAAGTAAAGTTTTTCTGAATAGTTTAAAAAATAACCTCAGCTCTGTATCACCACTAACCCAGCTCCTTTCCAACAGACAGTGTCTAATTCATCAAGCCAACTACTGGGTTGTCTGAGATTCACACAGTCTGTGTAGTAATGGCTACTTTGACAATGAATTTCATTTTTAACTTTTAGCACAGAGAGCTCTCTGGTGAATGATGCAAAGTTCTATAACCTAGGAACATGTTGCTATCTTGAATTAAACTTGTATAGCGCTGACCATTATAGGCCCACTGTCTGTAGTCTTGACTACTAATTTTGAATTTGTCCAACATGACCATTTTCCTAACATACACAAAAAATCATTTCCTGATGTTATTCCTATCATGGGCATTCTGCCCAAAAGTCCTTTGGTCACATCAAAATTCCTTTTGACCTCATGAATAAATATAGCTAACTGTGTGGTGTTATTTATATCTGTGCTTTCATCAGCTGCAATAGAAAATGCCACAAAAGATTTAACTTTTTCATGCACTGTGTCCTATAAATGCTTAGCCAAATCTACAATACATTGAGCTACAATATTTCTGGCTGGACATATTTTTGCAATTGATTATTTCTGCTTAATGCACATAATTTGAGGCATTCCCTAGACACTTTTTCTTTCTTTTTTTTTTTTTTTTTAAAGATTTTATTTATTTATTTGACAGAGACACAGTGAGAGAGGGAACACAAGCAGGGGGAGTGGGAGAGGGAGAAGCAGGCTTCCCGCTGAGCAGGGAGCCTGATGCGGGGCTCGATCCCAGGACCCTGAGATCATGACCTGAGCCGAAGGCAGACGCTTAACGACTGAGCCACCCAGGCACCCCACTTTTTCTTTTTTTTTAAATAAGCTCACCACCTGCAAGAGGTTTTAAAGCCTGAGGAAATTTTCACTTATTAAATAGTGGCATTGTACTATAGCAATGCTTATTTTACTTACCTTGAAAAGTTTAGAAATTTCAGTTCTTTCTTTGAAGTTCATTGATTCTTCATCACTCACCTTTTCTGTATACTGATCATAGTTTGCATTATGGTTTGCCTAATCATAACATACTAAGTCATATTCTCCTAACACCCACTTTCTTTGCTCAGTGAATACATTATATACCCATTTTTCTTGAAATATTCCCATTGGTTTGTCTCTCCTTGCCCATTTTATTTTATTTATTTATTTTTAAAGATTTTATTTATTTATTTGAGAGAGAGAGAGCCCAAGAGGGGGTAGGGTCAGAGGGAGAAGCAGACTCCCTGCTGAGCAGGGAGCCCGACGTGGAACTCAATCCCAGGACTCCGGGATCATGACCTGAGCCGAAGGCAGTCGCTTAACCAACTGAGCCACCCAGGCACCCTCTCCTTGCCCATTTTAGATAGTGACATGAGTATCAAGAAAAGCTGTTTACTATGCAAACCAACAGAATGGCTAGTAATGATAATGCATCATTGCATAATGATGAATAGCCACTTCATTCTGTCCCACTTCTGGCTCAATAGGGACTAGTAGGGACTGTGGTAAACTAGATCTGGAATTCCCATATACAGGGGATTCCAAGCTTATGTAATATACGTTGTTATCTTTGAGTTATTGATTTCTTCATTATTTGCATTTTGGTTAGAGAATGTCAGCCATGTGATACCAATCCTTTAAAATGTAATGAGACTTACTTTATGTGTGGTGCCAATATGTGGGAAGTTTTTGTAAGTATTCTGTATGTGCTTTAAAATGATATGTGCTTCAAAATATACTTCAGGTATGGGTGCAGTATTCTATGTAAGCTCATATGTCAAGCTTGCTAATGGACAAGTTTCCATGTGCTACTGATTCTTGTCTGCTTGATCTATTGGTTCCAGAATGATGTGTTAAAATCTCTCATTTCACTGTGAACTTGTCTATTTCTGCTTATGGTTCTGTCAGTTTTTGCTTTATATCTTATGTTTTGATACTGTGTAATTAGGTGCATAGATAAATTTAAAACTAACCAATTAAAAGTCTTATCACAACCTTCCCTTATTTCTTGCAATGCTTTGTACCTAATACTTGCTTTGTTTCTCATTAGTATACATGTACCAGTTTGTTTTGGGTAGTATTTGCCAGACATATCTTTGACTTTCAACATTTCTGTGACTTTATATATTAGATCTATCCCTTGTAAATGGCATATAGTGGGATAAATATAAAACCTGGTGCTTGTTGCTCATACTAGGAATTCACATTGCTATTTTATAATGATGAATTTGAGATTGTGCTCTCTCTCTCTCTCTCAATTTTTACTTTTTAATTTGAAGTGATTTCAGAATCATAGAAAAGTTTCAAGAACGTACAACACCTGCATACCCTTCACTCAGATTCTACTTTTCTTAACATTTGACCACATTTGCTTTATCATTCTCTCTCTCTGTCTAGCTTTCTCTATATTTTCTGTATCATTTAAGAATAAGACACAGATATGATGCCCCATTAACTTTAAATTGTTGAATGTATATTTTTCTAAAACAAGGCTACTCTCGTACATAACAGCAGTAAATTTGTCAAAATCAGGAAATTAACATTGGTACAGTAGGACACCTTACCCTCAACCTCCATTCAAATTTCTTTCCACTATCCCAGTGTTGTTACTTATAGCAACAATCAAAGAAAGAATCAAACAAACATATTTGACCTGCTTCTTTTTTTTCCTCTTTTCTTTCCAGTCCAGCATTGAATCTGGGATCCTGTATGGGATTTAGTTGTCAAGTTGCCTTAGTCTCCTTCACTTTGGAACAATTTCTCAGTCCTTCCTTGGCTTTCATGACTTAATACTTTTAAACTGTAGAGCCCAGTTAATTTCATGACATATTTGTTAAATATTTCCTCATGATCCAATTCAGGTTCTGTGGTTTTGGCAGAAATATCACAGACTTGTTACTCTATTCAATCCAAGGTTGATTTGTCTCATGGCAGCTGATGTTCATTTTTATCACTTGGCTAAAAGGGTGTCTGCCAGATGTCATCACTGTAAGGTCAATTTAAATTTACTTATTAAGTACCACAATTAATACATATTTCTTGGAGAGCTACTTCCAGATTATGAAAATATTAAACTTCACCCACTGGTTTTAGCATCCACTGATGGGTCTGCTTCTTAATTTGTTATTTTCTTGAAGGCTAAGGAGTAGGAAAAAAATGGAACAATTAGGATCTAAGTGAATTTCTTGTCTTTCTCTTTGATAAATGGATGGGTATAGAGTTTGTTGTTCTCTCGCATATGGTTTCATCCTGTGGACCACCTACCTTTGGAGTCACTTCAGACATTTGTTAACTCTGCCCCACCTGGGATCTACTGAATCAGAATCTGAATGTTGGGAGATGGAGATTGTAATTTTTCACAGGTTCCTAGGTGGTTTCTAATTATAGACAAAAACTCTAATAAGAGAGTCAAGTGACCCTTGGTTTAAGAATTTGTCTAATGCCAGCAAATTGTGTACAACAGATATAGAGGTTGCATTTAATGCAATAGGTTAAAGAATATTGCATCGGATATGCCTTTGAGACAGGATGAATTTATTCCATTTAGGATGCTCACGTTCTGTCCCCAAATAGATCAATGTGCAGCAGACCATTTAAGCAGAAGGCTGTTTTTCTCTACATAATCCAACAAATGAAGTGGAAAAAAAAAAAAAAGAAAAAAAGAAAGAAAGATACTTTCTCTATAGTTCTAAGGTCTCCACCCACAGTCTAAACTTTGTATTTTGCTTGGTGACTATCAAAGCACATGGCATTTCAGTCCTATCTGGTTTATTCAAGCCTCCCATCTTCAGCTCCTTATTTCCTCTGCTTTTTAGTAGCAAACACACTATTATCCATCGAGTTGCTAGGTTCTTTGTCTCTTGAAAACCTCAGCTGCTGTGCATCATGAAAGAAAATTCTATTTTTGTGTATAACACCTTTTCAGTGGCTGTTTTACCTTGGAAAATTTATCTGAGCCACAGTCCCAGACCTGTTACTTCTGGCCACCTTTATTAAGTCGCTGATATGAATTGGCATCCCACGAACTTTTCACAATTATAGTCGTATTTCAAATCTCCCCCAAGTGCCATAACTTTGCCCAAGTGGATTTATTAAGTACTCTTTAATCAGCTCAAACCTAAATCTCGTGAGTAAAATGCAGTCTGGGCTTCCTCAGTTAATATTAATACCTTTTTCATGCAGGCTTTTCTGTAATTCAACCATAGGGTATTTCTTTGCAAGGAAATTGCCTACCAAAAATGGTCACTCATAGTTTTTCCTGGTTTTAAGTGGATTGGTGGGGTTTTCAATTTATTTAATATGACAGACACATAGTTTAGAATTATTTTTCACTTGAAGACTATTCTTCATAATTCTGAATAGAAATGTTGTCATCTTAAATCAAAACATAAAAGATGGAGGTATAAGGGAAACCACCTGCGAATAAGAACTTTGAACACAGGAAAAAAAAACCAACAACCCTGCCATTTCTTGAGTCTTAAAGAACAGAATGATGAAACAGTAAAAGTAGTTTGGTTAAAACATTTGTATGCCATCCTGAGTATTTATTAATACATTAACGGGTTATCTTTTATTCATTCCTCTACTGCTTACCAAAAACTGATTTTACATACACATCATGTTATTTTGACACAGCTGATTTTTACAGATGTAAACGGGTGCTCTGGAAGGCTAAATAACCTTTGCTAATATTAGAAACAGCCACGCCAGTCTAACTTTAAAATTATGCCTCTCCTTTTCCATCATCTTGTTCATTATGATTCCCATCACATTAGGTACAGAAATTATGGTCCTTGGTGAAGTCAAATATTGGCATAAATCTGAACCCATTAGGTTAAAGTGACAGAAAATTTAAATTTTCTTAATTTCAAACAAAAAAGAGTTATTGCTAGATTTTCCTTTGCCTCAAAAACAAAAGATGATTTTTTGCAAATGAAACATTTTTTTTCCCATTTCTTGCAGAGGAGATTGTGATTAGGAAATTATATTTCTTAGAAAGATTTGTAAGCTTAAAAACTCCATGGGCTTCAAGTTGTACTGGCAAACTTAAGTGCTTATTGGTTTTTTCCTACGAATAAGAGCAATGCTAGCAAAACCAAATAAATAAAGTAAAAAGGTTTTCAATGTCCCATTATTTGGAGGCATTGGAAGTTTGTACACCCTGGCGGATATTTGAGCAGGCATATGTGTGCCTTCCACCTGTGCACCCAGATACCTGTTTTCTCCCCTCCCTTCCCCTACCCTCCCTTCCTGGCCCCTTCTGTCGCCTTCCCTCCTGTTCACTTTTCTTCTGTCTCTCACTCTGTGTTCTATTTCTAGTTTTCTCACTTGACACTTAGAAATCAATACCCACCTATAGTCAGTGTGCATTGTGCCCACTCCAAATTCCTCCATCTCCTTTCAAGATGCATATATATTTAGTCACTTTGCCAGGCCTTGGCAAATGAAAAATAATCATGTTTCAGTTTCAACAAAAATTCTGATTCACTCAACATTTAATTTACTAATTACTTTGGAACTTTCCAAGATAAACTAAAAAAAAAAAATCACCTTTTCACTTTGAGGATTGAAATCCTCTCAAAATACGTTTGTATTATTGAGAAAGAAACTATAATATGAAAGAAAAACCAGTTTTTAGTTGTTCATTCTTGTATTTTATTTTTGTAATATGTGCTTTGCTTTCTCAATTTATAAAAGCAATTCAATATATTATTTAAAATTATAAAAAAGTTTATTGAATAAAATAAAAATTTACCTGCCATTCTATGAATGTGAAAATTACACTTTTATTTAAGGTTTATTTCCTTCTAGTTAGTTCCCAGGGACCTCTCAGAGTTGTCATCTAAAAAAATCAAGGGATTCTTCCTTGTTGCCCTTCCTCAACTCAACTGGATTGTGTCTCCTATTATATGTTATCATAATTCTCTGTGCTTCTCATTCATAGCACATAAACACTTTAGGTGTAGTGGATTATTTATTATCCACCTCCACTTGAGGCACAGACTCTGTCTTAGTTCTTTGCTTTGATGGCCCAGCTCTTAGCAAAAGGAACAAATTAATACAAACATACAAAATTTTGAATGGTACTGTATTAGTTTTATAATCTGTTTAGAAATTAACATGTGCAATTTCCCTTGTTATTATTTTCTGAAACTATATATATGTGTGTGTGTGTTTTATGTGTATCTATATGTATAACTATAGGTAGATATAAATGTAGATATTTTCCATGTATTCAAACATAGTAACTTTTTCCTTGATAGATTTTACCTACATTGTTACACGTTATAAAGACTTATATATATGTTTACCAATATTTTCCCCAGTATTTTATGGGTTTTTTTTTTATATTTAAACATTAACTCTCCTAGAATTTTTTTTTTTTTTTTTTTAACTTCTTGTTATGAAAATGTAGAAAATAACGTAAGGAGCTCTTATGTGCATTATAATGAGATTTGCACTTACAAATTTAGGGTCAATCCTGTTTCATTTATATCCCTACCCACTCCTTTCTTCTTGATTATTTTGAGGTGAATCCCAGATGTCATCTCATTCTTCTGTAAATATTTCTTTAGGTATCTTGAGAAGGCCTCTTCAAAAGGATATAACCACAGTACTATTGCGGTAACTAAAACAATGAACATTTATTCCTTAGAGTATTAATTTTTTATGTACTGAATGAAGTAGCGGGTCTCTACCATTTTCCCTCTGGGTTCTTACTGTCTGTCTCATAAGCAATTTTTGAACAATCCATGGTTTTCAGTGTAGTTCTTTCTTCTTGAGGAACCTTGGCAGAGGGGACTGCCTGTCTTTGTCTTTCTGTCTGTCTGGCCCCTGGGGCTCATGTAGTTGTCTGTACTAGTTCTCCACCTTCTTCCTGCTGATTCCTGCAGTCTTTCAGTTGGCAAGGATAGTGTGACAAATCTGGGGCTTTCAAGCTTCTTTTGGATGCTGCTCATAAGGTGTTACCTACTAGACAGCATGGAGTTGAATTCCAAGTTGAGCCACGCCTTCCCCTCTCACTGTCAATGTTCTTCTCAATGCACAGCCTTCCAAACTGGGAACGTTTGATTTGGATCTTCCAGTTTCCTTGGCAACTTGTTCCATACTGCAGAGCTTTCTCAGGAGGAGGAGCTACAGTGTGTATCTCACTGATTGTCTTCAATGTTTCCTCTGCGTGTATTTTTCAGAGTTTTCTGTTTGGGGCTGCATTTTTTCTTTCCTTCTGTATCAGATGTAGACTTTTGCCCGGATTAATGTTCTGCTGTCCATTTATTTTAATAGAAACTTGGCATGGGGGGCTGGATATCTGAAACTACATGATGTTACGGGAAGCCCCCTATGAACTTTTTTGGGAGAAAATACCTTAAGGATTATTTCTGAAGAGGCAAAAGCTGGTAATTGTCCAATAATTCAAGAAGCTTGAAGCCTTTACTTATTATGTTAAGAAACACATTTGGCAACTTGGTAATAACAGCTAAAATAGCACTCTGAGATCGGGTAATGACTTACATTAATAAATGAAATGCCAGCTCTTTTCAACATACAATATTGACTTCTTTTTTTTGTTGTTCTTGTTCTGTCCCATAAAACCATTTTTCATCTGGCCTTTGATTCAGATTCTTTGCAAGTCAAGGTACATCCATATACTCTGGCCTCTGACTCCACAGAGGCGACTGTGACTTGTGAGAAAGAGAACACACTTAGAATCGGAAAGACTTGGTTTTATTTTCTCCTCCTCTCTGTCCTAGAGCATGTCACTTCACATCCTTCAAGTTTGGGGTCATTAACTGTAAGATGGCTTAATAATTGTTTCACTCACGGGATGGTGGTGAAGATGAAGAGATGGAATAAATATAAAAGTTTGAAACATATACTAATATTAGTTCCTCTTATGAGGGCATGTTTTGCAAATTAAGATGGTTGGTGATAGCTGGTCCTCATTGTAAGATGTAAGATCCATGGAAAGGAGAATTTGAATGTCCACTAATCTTTTTCTTTTTTTTTTTTTTTAAGATTTTATTTATTTATTTGACACACAGAGGGAGAGAGAGTACAAGCAGGGGGAGCGGCAGGCAGAGGGAGAGGGAGAAGCAGGTGCCCCGCTGAGCAGGGACCCAACATGGGGCCTGATTCCAGGACCCTGGGATCATGACCTGAGCTGAAGGCAGACACTTAATGATTGAGCCACCCAGGCGCCCCTCCACTAATCTTTTTCTGTGGGAACCACTGGCCTACTTAGTTTTGGAACTCACTTGCAGTTCACAAATTCTTTGATTCTATAAACTAGAGGAATTGTAAAGCTAGTGCGATTCTTGTGCGGTTTTCTCAGGTTAATTGTTAGTTGCTACAGACACTGTCTTTCTGAGGTGTGAAGCAGACTATTTAGTATGTTGGGTTCCCTGGGAAAGTGACTGAGGAGAGATTTGCATGCAACGTACAGAGGCTGCTTTTAGTCAACAGGCTTGAGCATTGGAAATCTGAATGAGGGAAAAGGGCCCACAGCAACGGACAATGGACAGAGAGAATGCAAACAGGGAATGCAAACAGGGAATGCAAACAGGCTCATGAAGCAACCTACCTCCAAATAACCCTAGGCTCTAACTAATCAATTACAACCAGGCACAGTTCCTAAGATTACCAAAGAAGGGAAAACGCCATACTCCCTCCCTCTGCCCTATCACTGTGGCCCCTCCTTACTGCCTTGTCGCCCACAGTCTCTCCTCTGCTGTCCTGCCCACCGCTCCCTGAGTATTCAATAAACTTCTCTCTCTTTTGTTCTGTCTTGGGTGAATTCTTTCACCACCTACATCACTGGCCCCCACCCAGTTGGGACGCCCCACAGAATGTTTATTGGAGAGTGCTTGTTGTGACAATGTCCTGAGGGGTGGAGGAAGTAGTTTGGGTGGGGGAGATGTTCAGCTGAGATGTTCAGCCTCACAACAGAGGCTTCAGTCAATCCCACCAGGAACCTTGGAATTTGTGTGGCCCTCCTGAATTGTTCTGCCCTAAAGCAAGGGAGCTTGACCTCAGTATTTTCCCCTTTCACCACCAAGGGCTGCCTTAGGGGAGAGGGCATGACCTTAGTGGAGGTGGTGCTCTTTGGCCAAGGGCTGAGCTCTTGAGCTGTCGGCCATTAATACTCCCAGCAGCTGGGGGCTTGAATACCTCCAACCTGAAGGAAGATCTGTCTGTACAATGAACATCGTTCACTACAACTGTCTTTATCTTGGAAACACTAGTCTGCTACTGGGAGTCTCAATTTATCTTCACAAATTGCATTTTCATTTGTTTTCTGTAGCTAAATTCTCTAGCATCTAGCATTTATATAAGCTCGGGCAAAATAAATTCACAGGTCTGAGCCTTAGTTTCCACATATAAAGTATATTATTCTCACTGTTTTTTTTGTGAGGATTAGGTGAGATTCCATTCATGTTATAGATAAGGCAAGTTGCAAATCAAGTGCATCATGGTATCTTGTGGGAATGAAAGTCTTGAGACATGACTTTAGGGTTCTGGGACATGAGAAATTATAATGTCTGGTTATAAAACATTCTAATCTGATTGCTAGGTCAGAATGGTAGAAAGGCTCCTTTTTGTTTGGGTTTGAATAACTTCAAAGGAATGCCCAGCTTCCAGAGGACACATTTTAGGAATTAGACTGGATTTGGAATTTGAGTAAAAGAAAAAAATCACTGCGTGGCTTAAACAATGGCTTGGTGTAATTGATACTCCTATTCCTGCTTTTTGATCAGCAATGAGAAGTAGAGGGGGTGCCAGAAATCTAGGGGGCAAGATGGGTATTATTATTTATACTGCTTCAACTCACTCTCTGATTATGGTAAACCCTTTGAATTCTTTGAAGGAAGATTAGTGGGTGTTAAAGATCAACACCTACATAAGAACCTCCTCTTAAGAGTTCAAAGTACCAAATGGCCACACCACCTCTATGCATTGTAGTCATCTTGTCTCAACTGGAAGACATGAAAGCAATTCTTGATTGTTGCTTTTATTTTTATTTTTTTAAAAAGATTTTATTTATTTATTTATTTATTTATTTATTTATTTATTTATTTGAGAGAGCGAGCACGACCCAGCAGGGAGAGGGACAGAAGGAGAAGGAGAAGGAAAGACTCTCAAGCAGACTCTGCACTGAGTGCAGAGCCCGACTTGGGGCTCAATCCCACAACCTTGAGATCATGACCTGTGCTGAAACCAAGAGTCAGAAGCTTAACTGACTGAGCCACCCAGGTGCTCTGATTGTTGCTTTTAGATCTTGACCTTAAGTTATAACACAATCTCATGTGTATGGGTTGTGCTAATATCCTGTGATATAAAAAGCAACTAGCTTATACTGAATTAAGTAGTTTTCTAGAAGAACTTTTTTTTTTTTTTAAAGATTTTATTTATTTATTTGAGAGAGAGAGAGAAACAGCATGAGAGGGGATAGGGTCAGAGGGAGAAGCAGGCTCCCCACCGAGCCAGGAGCCCGATGTGGGACTTGATCCCAGGACTCCAGGATCATGACCTGAGCCGAAGGCAGTCGCTTAACCAACTGACCCAGGCGCCCTCTAGAAGAACTTTTTTTGAATGGGAAGGTTATCCATTGAGGAGTTCTCTTAACTGGGCTGAAGGATCTTATAAATCCATTCAATTATATTTATAGGCCTTAATTCCTCCTCTCTGAGGTCATAAGGGCCAAGGTCAGCCACATCCCTGGGTGCTACCAACAGATGGCCTTGTACCTTCAGCACTGGCCAGCTACCGACATTGAAAATACCAAAGTTTTCTATTGTTTTTTGGGGGGCTAAATAGAGTTCTTTGTTATAATGTAAATACCCTAGAGATAAGAGTACAAAAAATGCTTTTCCATTAATAACCTTGGTATAAATCTGTTAATTTTTTTCAATCAGAAAACTAGCTTGCAGCAAGTTTTAAAAATAGAGAAAAAACATAGAGGAGAGCAAAATACAAGCTGCTTGAGCCTCCCCTTTCTAAAATATAATTTTGAAACGTTCAAAAATCCGTGTATCATTGTGAAAAGAACATTGTATTAGAATTTAGAGGCCTGAGTTCTAGAAGAATCTCTGTTAATTTTGGCAAAAGTACTTATTCTTTCCATGTCTATATTTCTTGTGTTAAAATTCAGGACTTTGGACTAGATCAGGACTCAGTAAATTTTTCCTATAAAGGCCAGATAGTAAATTTTTTAGGCTTTGGGGGGCCAGACTGTCCCTAACGCAACTACCCAACCCCTGTAGCAAGAAGGTAGTGGTAGATAATAGGTAAATGAATGGGTGTGGCTGTGTTCCAGTAAAACTGTGTTTACGAAAACCTGCAACTGGCTGGATTTGACCCAGGGTCTGTGCACTAGACAACAGTTTCTAAACTTGAGGGATTATTAGAATTCCTGAACGTATCAGGTATTTGTCGCCTGGCATCACATATATTGTGAATAGAGTCCCAACCAAAAATCTCAGTTGCATACAACAAAAAAGTTTTTATTTATCATGTACCTGTGACTCCACTGAGTTGGTCCTGCTGGGCTTGCTGACATGTGCCCAGCTCAGCTGGGTTTAGCTCTGCCTCCTGCTGCAGATATGTGGGTCGGTTGGGACCTGCTGGGATGGTTCTCTTCCATATATAATCATTCTGCAGTTATTCTAAAGCTACCACCGAAGCTTTCTCTGTATCATTGGTGCAGACACAAGAGTGCAAGTGTGAATGAACATGGGAGGCTTCTTAAAGGCCTAGGTTTGAAATTGGCACAATGACAATGTTACTTCTGTCCACATGTCATGGTCCAAAGCAAGTCATAGGGACTGGAGCAAGTGAAAGCGTGGAAAAGTATAGTCTACCCGTGATGAGGTCATGGCAGGAGTGTGGATAGAGGGTCATTTGACTTATCAAACTGGGGATTTTTTATTATTATTATTTTTTATATCACACTTTTGGGCCCCATGCCAGAGGTTCTGAATCAGCCGGTCCCCGGCTGAGTTTAGAAATATGTAGGCGCTTAGCCATCTTGATGATCAGTCATTGCAGAGAACCACTCCATTAGAAAGCATTAGATGCTTTCTCAGGCCACTTGCAACTCCATTTCATTTGATTCTATGAAATGAAGAATTTCTATTTTTTTTTTTTTAAAGTGCACTTGTTCTCAAAAAGTTTTAAAATTTGATAGCCAGGATCTGCAGCTGCTTGGTATTTCGGGGTCACAAAGCAGGCTGACCACGTCCTTGATGGAAACTCTGTTCGTCCCCACACAGAGCTCTGACCTGCTTTTTTCTCACCCGCTCCTCCACCTCCTCCCCAGAACCCTCCTGGTGGGGCCGGCTCATCAGGCACTCGTGGAGGCAAGTTGGTGATAGCCATCAGTCGGCACAGCTGGACTAAAACCAACTCATTTCACACTGCAGTGGCTGGTAATCAAACGGTACTACATGCTTTATTAATTTATAATCACACTTCCCCCCCCCCCTTCCCTTTTCTTTTCCTCATAGGTCACTGAAAAATTCCTTGATTGTGCAACAGTGGGGAATAATCTTTCTCTAAAAGAGGTGGCACTTTCATTATACAAGTGCTAAACTCAGCATCTTGGGGGCATTGCTCATGAATATTAAATGCTGCATTTTAAAATTTATATTTGGGGTGATTTTTCTTTCCTCGTTTGAAAGAAGCTTTTAATTGTGGCATAATGGCTGGCCTGTCACCATCAGTATCTGTGGGTCAATAGTGTATTAGCAGGTAGCAGTGTTAGGTCTCTGTTAAATCATGGCTGTGGTTAGCGGGAACATGGATGCCCGGAGAAGCTCTTCCGTGAAAGCTGATGTCAGCATGTCATTGCCAACCACAGAAGAATTATATTCATCATTTGGCTCGCTAAAATAACATGAATTTCTTTTAAAAGTCCATACATTTAAATTGCCAGCATATGATTTATGCAACACCAGAATTTGTCAGCTGGTTTAAGCCTACAGAGACTTATGTAGGCAGTGGGTGGGAAGAAAATGCACGATGCAGAACCCAGAAGTACTTTTTTTATGTTAGATATTACTCATTTTTATTAATACATTACATTTATATAGAAACGTTCTTTCACTTACCATGAAGCTTCTTAAAAAACGTATTTAATGAATTCTACTAATATAACCCAGAGTATTTGGGCATCACCCCCTACAGGTGGCTAGAGGTAGGACATTTATTGTGTTGATGCTATTTTTTTTTAAGTGACAAGTAAAACGGTATTCATATTGTCTACAGTATTTCTTTCAGTTGGTTTGTGAATGGTTCCACTTTGGGGAAAAAGAATCCACAAAAGGCCCAAACTGTCAGGAATCATTTAAAAGACAAGAAGCAAGTAATAGAGGGCAGTGATCTTACAAGGGTCAGCAGACTTTTTTTTTTTTTTTTTTTACAAAGGGCCAAGGTGTAATATTTTCACCTTTGTGGGCTCTATGATCTCTGTTGCACTATTCAGCCCTGCCACTGTAGCATGAAAGCGGCCGCAGACAACACATAAACAAATGATGATGGCTATGGTTTTGTTTCGGGAGGCACATTAAAGCTCAGAGACTTGAGTTTGTATTTGCCAGCAATTTATTTAACACAGGTTCACTCTAGGAATTTCATAGGCCAATAGCGTATTGGAAAATGTTTCTTTATAAGCAAAAAGAAATAACAAACTCCAAACCAATGACAGATTAATCACACTATTGTTCCTGGCAAAGGAAGATGAAAGGAGTAAAGTCTAAAGTCTAAAGGAGTAAAGTTGAGGTGTAGCATTATATGAGGTGGTCCTCGGGAGAGATGGCTTGGCCGACCCACAGCTGATATCTAGCTGCCATTGCAAAAGTACAAGTCCCCTGTGACCAGAGCACGTTGCTAGGGAACAATGGCACTGGTGTTGACAGGCAAGAGGATCTTTCTTGGGGCTGCTTTTTGGCTTTCATTACTGCCCATAAAAGAGTTGCCTTTACCTCAGCGGGATCTAATTGTCCCAAGGTTCAGAGAGCTATTTAGATCAGCAAAGTGTCACCCTGCTCAGATGGAACACTCTCGGGTACTCCTCACACACTCTCAGTATTTATAGTCAAATGTCCCCTTGCCATAGTTGCTTCTTCATATGTTTTTACTGATAAGCCCCAGCCAGGCCCCTCAGCAGCTGAGCTGAGACTTATCAATGACAACAGATGAGATGACAATATCCTGTCACAGCTTACTTCACTCTTAATCAAAACAACTTGACTCTTAAAAACAATTTCATTTTTTGTCATATACAAGTGGATTTGAAATCATATCAAACCAATATACAACAGCTACAGTCCAATAAAATTTTATTTACAAAAATAGGCAGTGAGAAACACCAATTAAAAGACAGAGATTACCGGAGACCCAATCATATATTGTCTATAAGAAACCTACTTTAAATATAAATACACAGATGAATGAAAAGTTAACGGGCTAGAGAAAGATATATGGAGCTAACACTAATCAAAAGAAAATGGGAATAGCGATATTAATTTCAAACAAAGCAGAGTTCAGAACAAGAAATATTATCAGGGATTAGGAGGGCCATTACATAATTATAAAGAGGCCAGTTCTCCAAGAAGACATAATAATCCTTAATGCATACATGTCTAACAATAGAGCATCAAAATATATGATGCAGAAACTGACACAACAGTAAGGAGCGGTCGACAGGTCCACTATTATAGTTGGAGACTTCAACACCCCTCTATCAGTAATTGACAGATCCAGGCGGCAGAAATTCAGTAAGGACATAGTTGAACTGAACAGCACCATCAATCAGCTAGATCTAATTGACACTTACAGATTATTTTGTCCCACAACAGCAGAATACACATTTTTTTCTCAAGTTCACATGGAACATTCACCACGATAGACCCCATCCTGGGCCATGAAACACACTTTAACACATTTAAAAGAATAGAAATCATACAAAGTATGTTCTCAGACCATAGTGGAATTGTATTAGAAATCAAAAACAGATAGTTGGAAAATGCCAAAATATTTGGAGATTAAACCACACACTTCTAAATAATGGGTCAAAGAAATCTCAAGAGAAATTTAAAAATATTTTGAATTAAATTAAAATGAAAATACAGTTTCTCAAAATTTGTGAGATGCAATAAAAGCAATGCTTCGAGGGAAATTTATAGCATTGAATGCATATGTTAGAAGGAAGAAATACTAAAATAAAAAAGAGGCAGTGGACTGATTTAACCCATGGCCATATATTGTTGACCCTTGATCTACCTGAAGGGTGATCACTTTGATTCTAAAATAAACCAAATAATTTCACTCTACTCCATGTTTATAAAACTATGGAAAACCATCCTAAGCCACTGGGGTATCTATCAAAATGGAACTGCAAGATAAATTAGACAAAATAAATGCAGACCTTTGTTACCCTCAGCATCCATCTAACGGATGATTGGCACTAGTGCCCCCAACAGGCACCCAGCTCCTACTACCTTATCTAACCCTCCTTTGAACCTGGACAGCTCCTTCCCTCCAATAATCTCAAACTGGTCTTCCCTCTTGCCCTCATTACAATTTACATTCTTCATGCAAGAGCCCAAGTCATCTTCAAAAAATCATTCATCTGCTTAAAATTCCTTATGTTTTTTTCCCATGCCATTCTGATTAAAAAAAAAAAATCCTTAACACCTGCAAGACCTGGCATAATTTAGCACTGTCCTCTCTCCCCAACCTAATCTCATGCTTTTGTTCCCATTCACTTATTATTCCTCCAAAATATTGAATGCCAAGCATTTTCTTCTGTTGCACTGGGTATCTACAGTTCTCTAGAAGACATCTTCATATTCCTCTCTCTTCTTCTAGATAACCCCTTCTTGCATTAATTTCCTATAAATTACTATAGCATTGGTGGCTTAAAATAACACAGTTTATTACAGTTCTGGAGGCCAGAACTCCAAAATCAGTTTCACTAGACTGAAATCAGGGTATCAGCAGGGTTGACTGCTCTGGAGACTCTGAGGGGAGGACTTGTTAACTTGCCTTTTTCATTTCTAGTGGCTGCCTATATTCCTTGGTGTGTGGCCCCTTCTTCCATCTTCAAAGCACATGATCCACTCCCTGCCTCTGTCATCACATTGCCTTCTCCTCTGACTCTGGTTGCTCCTGCATTCCTCTTACAAGGATACTTGGGATGTCATTTAAGGCCCATCCAGATAATCCAGGGTATCTCCCCATTTCAAGATCCTTAACTCAATCACATCTCCAAAGTCCATTCACCACGGATGGTAACATTCACAGGCTCTGGACATTAAGATGTGAACACTTCTGGGGGACATTATTCAGCCTCCCCCACTATTCATCTTCCACATCTTGGTTTCTATGTCTTTTCCCCAGAGGGGATGACTTGACCTTCCAATCTCTAGGTGCTCCCTCACATTGCCTCCTTCAGCAAACCCTCTCTTTTTATTTCATCTCAAATACTTTTTGGTTTAACACCTGCCTCCCTCACCAGACTTTAAGCCAAAAGAGGTCAGAGAACATGTCTGTTTTCTTTATCATTGTTGAATAAATGAGCTGGTGATGTAGGGATGCATTTTTGCGTTTGCCACCAAAGGGCACAACTTGGTTTCCTTAAGCAACTTGAATTTATGATAATGACATTTGAAGTAACATTTTCTTTTTTTTATTGCTCATTTTTCCCAGTGTGCTTTCTTTCACAATAGGCTGAGGGAAAGCATTTTTAGGAGGTTTTTCTTTCTGGCAAGAGAAAAAACCCCAAACACCCCAAACTAAAAGCCCTGTAAGCATATAAGTTAGTTATCAAGTGTTTTCACATTTAGTGTGCTCTGTCCTCTTCTCAAAAAAAAAAAAAAAAAAAAAAAAAAAAATATAATATCTGTACAACAATCCTTACCAATTATGGGTTTTTTGCATTTGCATTTATATGGAAGTACATTTAACATACAATAAAATGTGTAAGTGTTAAGTATTTACCATTCACATTTTAATTAACAACTGAATGCTTGAAAGCTAGGTCTTTGGCAGGTCTATAAAAACAAAAATAAATGACCTTCAATTTTTAATTACTTTTTTATGGCTTTAAGCATTATACCTGTTTATGGTAAAAAATATGGAATAGAAAGAACCCAAATAGGAAAACAAAAATTGTGAAGAATGTCACTACCTAGCAATCATTAGTTTTAATCCTGAGTGGTCAGGCATCATTCTTGGTCCCTTCTATGAGCTCTCTCCTCACTATTCTCAGGCAGGTCTATCCAGTCCCAGGTGTAAATACTGTTTATATGTCAGTGATCCCCAAATCTATTATCTCCTGTCTTTTACCTCTCCCTGGCCTATGGAGCACTTGACATCTCTGCTTGAATGTCCAGTGAACATCTCAAATGCAACATTGGCTGAAATAGAACACGTGACTTTTGCTCCTTCTCATTGTCCTTCCCAGTAATGTATCACCATGCACTTATTGTCTCAGTCCAAAAATTTAGATTGTGTCAATGAAAAGTGATGATGCCAAAAGATCACAAAAGTAACTTAAATTAGTGCAGAACTCTTTTTAAACTAGTTAGAATTTAACACCCAGGGAAATAACTAAATATACTCTATACACAAGAAGTTAGTGTCTGGTAAAGGTCAGAGGGTAGAGGGAAAGAGGGTTTTGTAGTGATGGTGAATATGTC
Source organism: Neomonachus schauinslandi (assembly GCF_002201575.2). Taxonomy (NCBI): domain Eukaryota; kingdom Metazoa; phylum Chordata; class Mammalia; order Carnivora; family Phocidae; genus Neomonachus; species Neomonachus schauinslandi. The sequence goes on along the minus strand of NC_058412.1, from coordinate 47,122,298 downwards.
AAGTAGCTAAACATTTGAGAAAGGTGTAGGTTCTCCAGCTCTCTGTCTCCTTCTCTTTTTTTGTCTCCCACTCTTCCAAGTTTAAATTCTCCAAAACTGTGAAACTGAATGATTCTACCAATTGTTACTCAGTATAGGGCATCTTTTGAGAAGAGCATTCACACCAGCCTTTATAGGGACAAGCCAGTCTAGATCTTTGGGCTTTGGGTCAAATATCTCTAAGCTGGGCCTACTCCATGGGTATGTGACATGTGTAGTCACATGTGGTCCCATGCTTAGAAGGGCCCCAGGCTTAGAAGGGCTCCATGCTTGGTTTAATGCTCTGCTTTCACTACCCGGAAATTCTTAATAATTTTTGAACAAGGGACTTTGTTCCATTTTATTTTGCACTGAGTGCCACAAATTATGTAGTTAGTCATATTTTACTGAGAATGGTCAACAGGGGTTTAGGGATCTAGAGAGGGGCTGTGGTATACAGGAGATCTCAGGCTTCCAGAAAAGCATAGTGTGACTTGAAGTTATCTTGCTTGGATTCCCAGAACACTAGTACAAAAGTAGAAACAGTAAATTAAAAATTATTAAATCTGTCCATAAAATTTACAATCACTCTGCTAGTAAAAATAACTAGCAATACAGTTAAAAGACAAATGAAGGGGTGCCTGGTTGGTGCAGTCTGTTGAGCATCTGACTCTTGCTTTTGGCTCATGATTCCACCACCTATGAGATCATGACCTGAGCTGAAATCACCAGTCAACGCTTAACTAACTGAGACACCCAAGTGCCCCCAGTAATAACTCTTTTCTTAAAATATACATATTCTAGCAGTGCTACTTCTGGATATTTGTCTTAAGAAAATAATTACTTTTATATGCAATGATACAGCTATAAAGCTGTTTTGAAACATTATATTTGTGAAAAATTGATCTTACATGTACAAAATAATATAAGTAATATATTTTACATCATATATATGCATATATATGTATATACACACAGTATACACAGTATGTAGAAGAATGCATATTAAAATTTAAATAGTGGTTGGTGAGGTCATGAGTGATTTTAAAATTTGCATTTAAAAATTAGAAGTAGACATTATATAAGCAATTGTAAAAGCTATTTCCAGAAAATGTAAGCAGTGACAAGTGGAAGGATATTTTTATCAAGGAAAAGGAAGCAATTTCCTCCAAGGCCCAGTGCCAACTTTTCCTAAGTAATTCACCTCCAGGAATAAGTCCCATCCACTGCAGCATTCCTGGTCTTCAAGGACCTTCAGATTCCTTCAGTGCATGGGAGGGAACCACAAATCATGCCATACGTCTCAAAAATGTGATCAATAATTCAGTAATTTTACTTCTAGGACTTACTCTAAGCCAATGATTTAAAAATGCACAGAATGATTCACTCGTAAGAAGGTATATTATTCCATGATTTATGATGAAAAATGGGAAATTTCCTGAAAGTCTAACAAGAGCATATCACTAAATAAATTATGGCACATTCCCATGCAATTATTTAACTTCCCATATCCAAAGAGTATTTTAGAATATGGACATGAACCCATTAGCCTTTGTGAAAAGAAAGGAAACCTCATGTAAAATGGAGTCGGGCAGCCCTGAAGGGGCGCTCTCATGCAGAACCACTCCTTGCAGCCTGCAAAACCAGCAGGAAGAAGGAACATAAGAATTATTTTGACAAGGGAAGACATTTTTCACACAAGAATTTTATCTTCTGCCTGTAATGGAAGGAAGGAGGATCCCTCCCTAGCCCGGCAACAATGCGCTAACCACTGCTTGCAGCCAATGAGAAACCATTACAACTCAAATTCTTCTTCCCTAGTAAACTTTTGTTCAAAGCAACCCTTCCCAATTTCCTTAAAACCTAAAAAAAGCTAACCTTCCATTTGTCTCTTTGGACCTGCCTATGATTCACCATAGCTTGCTTGTCCCACCTTGCCATTCCTCTGCTTTTCCTAATAAACTCATTTTTACTTAAATAAAATTTCTCTTAGCTCTGTTTCAGGTTAATGCCTTCCTGAATTTATTTTACAAACATTTAAGCCTGTTAAGGATATCTTGCTAGGTTCTTCTGGTCGGTCGAATATTGGCCCTCCAAAGATGTCCACATCCTATCCCTGGAACCTGTCAATATGTTACTTTACATGGCCTAAGGACTTTGTAGTTAAGGATCTTGAAATGGGAAGCCTATCCTGGATTATCTGGGTGAGCTAATGTAATCACAGGGGTCCTTTTTAATGGAGCAACTTTCCCCACTGTATTCATAGAGAGATGTTGTTGGCCTTGAAGATGGAGGGAGGGGCCACAAGCCAAGGAATATGAGTGGCTTCTAGACTCTGGAAAAAACAAGCAAATGTATTTTCCCCTAGAGTTTCTTCAAGGGAACACAAACTTGCTGAACTTTGGTTTTAGCCTGTGTTGGGACTTCTGACCTACAGAACTGTAAGATGAATTAATGTTGTTTCAAACCACTATGTTTGCAGTAATTTGTCACAGCAGTACAGAAAACTAATACAGTTCCTCTTTTGAGAGAGAGAGAGAGGGAGAAAGAGATTATCTCTAGATTGGAAAAATACTTCCTGAGTTTGGAGAAGACACGGAAGTTATGAGAAGAGGGAGGTCTTGGGTCTGAGAGAAAAAGATGGCAAGATTCTGAGGGGAAGTATGGTACCATGAGTCTAGATATATGGGAGTGAAGAACAGTATGGAAGCAGCAGAAGGCTACCAGATTCGAAGGGGCCATGCAGCAAAGAACAAGGAATGTCACAAGGTGATGCTAATTTTTTATCCATTGCTTCTTTCGTCCAACACCTTGATATTGCGTAAACTCAGGAACTCATCTAATCCTAGAGAAGGAATGAAGAGGGAGGTCTGAAGAGACTGAGGACAAAGACAAAAGTTTCTTGCCAAACCAGTGAGAAGGGGGTGCAAATTATATGTTGAGTAAAAAAAATTAAGGAAGTTATATTTTTTCACAGCTGAGTTTATAGCCTGACAAGGTAACACACAGAATCAGATCATCAGATCAGACTCATAAGAACCAGAACCAGAAATCTGACCCTGTATGAAACTTTGCTAATAACTTTAAGTCCATGGAAGATCAAGAAGACAAAGCAGAGAGAGGTCTGAGACATCAAGGGTGGCTCCCCAAGTACTTTCCCACATGGATCCTACTCTCTTTAGCTGGAATAAGGGGGTCACCATGAGAGGTTTTCTGGGTTTTTGACATAGTAGGCACTGTGTGAATTATGAAACATTGCCATTTTATACCCTCCCTATTATATAGTTAATGTGACATCTTTAAGGGAGCCATGACTCATAGATGTATCTATTGTCAGTAAATGGGTTTATTTTTTATAAGTGGTCCTTTAACCATAGGCATCCTGTTGAGACTGTTGTTAGATAAGGTCTCTTTCTCTTTCTCCTAGGAAGTATCATTAGTCTAATTACCCAGTGGTCCAGTGGAAAAGGATCTTAGGTATATTTTTTTCTTTTATTTATCTTTTTTCTTGACCTTGGGGGCATCCCTCCAGTAAAGAGAATGAATGGATCATAAGCTGGTGGCTTTAACTCCTTTCTTTCATCTGATAATTTATAGCAACTATAGTAACTATTATTATCAGCATATCCCTAAAAAGAAAAGGGCTTTAGAAAATAGTAGTCAAGCTGGAAGACAAAAGATAATGTGGAACATACTTTTTAAGTACAATCCTCAATTTTTAAGGTGTCCTCAATTTCCATACCAGTTGCTGAAGTTAGGACAGTGTACAAAGCTTTAATATTTGTGACCAATTTAAAGTCAAGGGGAAACCTGGGATTGATCTTGTTGTATCACTGATCTGTAGAATTGCATCATGAATTCCTTGATAGCATAGATTCAAAGTGTCAGATGGAGCAGAAACCTTGCTATAGTCCAGTCTCCCACCAGAGTTGTGTGGAAGATGAGATGGAAAAATAGGTCATCACTACATCTTCTGTGTCCCAGGACATTCCTGTGAGGTTCTGGGGAGGGAAAGTTATGGAACAAGGCAGAGTAGGGGCAGTAAATTCTGTGGCATGGGTTTAGTTTTTTTTTATTGATAGATGTGAACTCCTTTAGAGAGAGCAACTGGTAGCTCTTAAACAATTTTCTTGACTTTAGGAATAAAGAGATGTGGTTGAAGCCAGAGTAATGGATTACCCCCTTATCCTCCCCGGTTCAACACACACACACACGCACACACACACACAGAGCACATTCAATTTTTTCCTCACTCTAGATTGTGGAAGAAGAGGGCTTGGGTTGGGCTTCATGCCAGAGATTCTTTCCTGGGTCAGTGGGAGAGGAGCAAAGCTCCAACAGGCTTCTAAATAAAGTACTGGGGACCATCACTTTAGGGCTTCTTTAATACTATCAGTTTCTACTATGTGGCAGACATATTCCTTGAACTCCATCTTCCATCTCTCTTGCTGAGGACCAGAATAGTTTATGCCCAAACTGATGGTAACTACAAGATCACCTAAAGTATTTCCATTCCAGAATATGGACTGAGAAAAAAATACATATATCTGTTCTATTTCTTATTTATTTGTAGTGTCTTTCTTTTTTAAATACAAACCTATAGTCTTCAAGCTACTATTGGTAAAATAGGTTTTTCCAGTGAGTCTGAGACTTTAAGCTCCATTTAACTGCATTGTTTCTATGCATTTTGAGTTCTCAACCAGCACCAACCTGCCTAAGAACTTTTGGAACATAGCCCATTTGTAGCCTGGAAATGTAAATAAGTCCCAATATAATTATCAGACTCACTTATTCATAGTGTCATTCCCTGAGCTAATTTACATGTTCGTGTTGTTGGCAGCACACACCCTTTAATGAGCTGGATGCCCCCCATTAGATCGTCCTGTTTTACCCCAGCAGGCCATGACACCCTGAAACACTCAGCTTAGAATTAATAATCTACCATAGTAATTAGCAGCCCAGTAGAAATGAAAAGATCACAGCTAAAGTCATAGCTATTTATTTAAGAGAAAATTATTAAGTAGGTGTTCAAGATTGTTTCTGTGTGCTCAACCTCAGGGAGTGTTCTTGTAAATTTCAAGTTTTCTCTCTCCAAAATAAAAAGACCAAACAGCAGCAATAAATATATTCTTTGGAGGGAAATATAGACATTCAATGTGGATGGTTGGCTTTATCAAAAAGTATTGTCTCAGTCATATGTGAAAAAACACACACACACATGCACACACACACGCACACACATGTGCATGCACACACTCACACAGACCCACACAAATGCATATACACAAAGTGAAAGCTATGGCTGGTAGTGTTTTTCAACTGATGACTCTATTATATCACTGAAGGTTCCATGGCACATAAATCCACTTTAGAAAAATGGAAATTTACAGAAAAAAATGAGCAGTTTATAGATGAGTACAATCCTCATTCTTTGATTTATAGCTGTAGAGTTGTGAAAAATATGGTGTTTAAATAGAAATAATTTTATCATTAGCATGGGTGATGGTCAAAGAATGGTATTTCTTAGTCCAAAAAAAATTGCCAAGCATACTTCAATGCCACAGTTAATTGGAACCATGGTATTTGTTACTGTTCTGCTCACAGTGAATATAATTCAAGTGTTTTCTTTTAGGAGGAGAATGTCCCCTGCAATGTAGAACCTTACAGCTAGAACAGGAAACCACATAGTTTAAATCAGATTTATTAAACAATTAATTTCATTTTCTCAATGTACTAAAGTTTAAGAGAAGTCAGATACTTGGGACCTTTGATAATCCAATTCTAACTGGTATTCCCCCCAGATTTTATTTCTATTCCCCTTGAAAAGCCTGTCTGTTCAGATGTATATAATGCTCCTTAGACTTCCTTGATCTTGCTGTCCTAGCCACAGCTGCCAGACTCTGAGCATGTCCACACAATTCTATCACAGGCAAAGCTGGAGCAGCTCGCCTTATTAACACAAGTTTGCAAGTTTTTCTTATTGTCAATTTTAACAATATAATAGGATGAGAAAATGGAAGAGAGGGAGGGAAAAACAAAACAAAGCTTCAATCCAGAAGTCATCTATTACCTTTAGCCAAGAGATCTCTCCAAGATTTATCCTGTGTTCTATGATGCAAGATGAGAAGCAAACCATATTTTGTTTTTTTCTAAATTATTTCCCTCAGAAGCAGATCTATGTCATGGTTTATTCTAAGGGCTTTACAAAATATTACTCATTTTTCTTGCTCATTCTCTCTTTTAATTTGTTCTATTTTATGTTTTTAAGAAGAGATCCCCAAGACTGTTAGAATACTTGATAATTGTTGTTTGTCAGAAATAACCTACTCTTTAAGCTAGTGGATGGGGAGGAAAACAATAAGAAACATATACATGATGACTCTTTAAAACCTTTTGCCTGAAAGGACCAATCTCACAACAGGATATCATTACCCAACACAATGACAGTCTTTTCTGATCCGATTGCATAGAATTATTTTCTTCTTCTCTATTCAAAACCACCCATTGGCTAAAGAACTTCTTATCTTTTCACAGAATAAGCTCTAGAGAAAGTACAGTTGATAAAAGAAGTTCTGTCTAATGGTTAAAGCTGAGAATTAAGTTAGAATGTCCTGGTGTAAGTTGGTCATACAGAGATTTTTATATTTCCTGCTCATCTTGGTTTAGTTATCACATCTGAAAAGTATTGCCAAGCCATGAAATAGGATTACTGATCTTACTATTAGTGAATTCTTTTTAATCTTCAGAGGAGTGTTTTTGCATGGGGATAATAATTTTCCCTCACATTTGATGGTGTTTTGCAATTAATTATCTATTTAGTTCTTTTATACTGTCTCTGTATTTATTTATATCAATGTCTCTTGGCTTTCCAACATAAAAATTAAAATAAGTTACTATAGGGAGGGAATCATATTTATCATATACTTTGGTTGTATTTCCTCATGTAGGTGAGAGAAAAAAACTGTATAAACTGATAGTTATTTAATAAATATTTAACTGGGTTGGGCTGACCAACTGGGAATATGTTGTATCACCTAATAAACCTGTCATTCTTCCACATGCTGTAAAGTGAACAATCCTATAATACTTTTCACTAATTCACCACAATGTATTCCCACCTAACACCTTTTGCCTGAATTTTTTCAGTAGTCACTAAAACTTTCTTAATATAGATCTGGTACTTTTGGCATTGGGAAAACTTTTCATTTCCTTCGAATGCAACCTCAGAATAAAGAAAGTTATTGGTGAAGTTGTTTCTCTAAAGAGAAGGCACCTCTGTGCCTTGCATGAACTCCATTTCTTCAATGATTTACTGGAAAAGGAGTAAGGATGTGATATACTGGAAAAGACTCCTGAGATGAATTTTAAATGGGAACTTAGGAAAAGGAGACAACATACCCTTTTGTGTTTGCTTGTCTGTTGATGTTTTAGGAACAGAGCTGAATTAGTCATATCCCATGTTTAATAGCACATGTTACAATTTGTCCTTTCAATGTTTTTCTGTTATCTTCTGTATTTAACACACTCCATCCCTATACGAAGACACCTAGTTTAATGTGTTTGATACATGTACTAGGATATTTATGCATCCTTGAAAAATATGTTGTGTTATTTAGCAAATATTTTAATTTTCTCTAAATAGTATTATATTATAATTTCATGCCTTTTTCACTATTTTCAATCAATATTCTGTCTACTTTGCTGTATCATTGCTTAGATCTATATAGTGTGCATCCATCACATTTTACTTATTCTTTCCCCAAATAATGGGCATCGAGGATGCTCTCAATTCTTTGCTACAACAAACAACACTCTGTAATATCCCTACATATGGCCTTTTTGGAATGTCTCTGACAGTTTTTTAGGGAATAGGCCTAGGAATGGAATCAGTGAATCATATAATGTGATTCACATATTTATTAAATATTGAAACATCATCCTCCAGAACAACTCTACCAGTTTACATTTCCACGGGCAATGAAAGGAGACTTTTATTTCCCCATGTTTGTCTAGTACTTGGTGTATCTATTTCTGTGTAACAAATTCCTCAAAATTTTATGGCTTAAAAAGATTTATTGTCTCAGTTTTTGTGGGTTAGGAATATGAGTGGGTTCTTAGCTGGATGACTCTGGGTCAAGGTCTGTTGTAAGGTTGCAGTGAAGCTGTGAGCTAGAGCTGTGGTCTCATCTGAAGACTCAAATTGGGGAGGAGTCACTCCAAGTTATTGCTGTGATTGTTGGTAGGATTTAGTTCTTCATGAAATTTTGAGCTGAGGGCCTCAATTCCTGACTGGCTGTTTGCTGGAGGCCTCCTTTAGTTCCTTGCCACAGGGACCACTTCCTAGGACAGCTCACAATATGGCAGCTGACTTCATAAGAGCAAGCATGTGAGAGAGGAAGAGAGAACAAATGACATAGAAGCCACAATCTTTTTTTTTTTATGATTTTATTTATTTATTTGACAGAGAGAGACACAGTGAGAGAGGGAACACAAGCAGGGGGAGAGGGAGAAGGAGAAGCAGGCTTCCTGCTGAGCAGGGAGCCCGATGTGGGGCTTGATCCCAGGACCCTGAGATCATGACCTGAGCCGAAGCAGACTCTTAACGATTGAGCCACCCAGGCGCCCCTAGAAGCCACAATCTTTACAATCTAATCTTCAAGGTGACGTCCTCTCACTTTTGTCGTATTATGTTAGAGGCAAGCCAGTAGGTTCACACTCTGTTTTCTGCCCCAGTTGGGTTGTTAGGAGGCAATCATGCATAGCACTTAGAAAAGGGAGTTTTGGAGTTAGACATTCCTGTATCTGGATCCTGGTTCTGCCTTTGCCTCATTATGTGATTCTACGCAAATTGCTTACTTGCATAAATCTCAGTTTTCTGATCAGTACCATGAGGATAATACTAGTGTCTATTTAAAGAAATTATTTTGAAAACTTAATAAAATGAAACATTAGAAATGCTTAGCATAATGTATATGGCACATATAAATTTTTTAACCAGTATCTCCTACCATTATTTTAATTAAAGAATGTCTTTCATATTGAGGTTTATATGGAGAGAATGCTGACAAAAATAAGCTTTTTTAGGGTGTATATTCTGCAAATGGAAAGGATTGGAAATAAGATGACATTGGATGTTAACGAGAATATTCTTGAATATGAAAGAATCTGAGCCTATCTGGAGTATGGTCAAAATAGACATTTTTTTCTGTAGGATATGAAATATTTTTAAATGTATCATTTGGAGGAGAAAATCAATAGATAGACAGGTATTGTTTTGGAAGGTGAGAATGCAGTGTGGGTTTCAGTTAGAGAAAACAGAATAAAAAAGAGTAAAAAAAGAAGGAAAACAAAACAGAGTGAGTAGGAAGTATGAAATAAGCTTGATTTCAAGAAGTTACACAATTGGCAGAAATAATTAATTTTTATGGGTAAGATGATACTCTTGGTTACTTCGTATTGTTCTGCTTATTCAGACTTCTCTAATACTAAAAAAAACGGATATGAATGAGCCTGTCAACTTTTTGGCTCTTCATTGAAAATGAGTGATAGAGGCTGCAATTCCGCATGGGGATATGGGAGGTGAAGTAACATCAAAAGCACTTCACACTTGTGTTTTAGAAGCAGTAAGAACCCAGTCCCGGGGCCAATGGAACTACTCTGACAAGGGATCTCTCCACATGTACTATGTACACAGGGCTCCTGTCAGTCAAATCTGATCAGTCATCTGCTTTCAACAGCAGTGCTGGCCGACTGGTGTTTTACTGCCATGCATTATTCATCTCAACATAAAGGATAAACTCAGCTCTGTTAACCAGTGCCCGAGGGCCCTCAGAGTCAAGAAGGGAATATATGGTTTTGGAATTGTGTTTCTTTATGGGAAGGGAAAAAGCAGACTTGCCATAAGCACCTGCCAATACAATTTGGTTAATAAAATATGTGTAGTCAAAGTGGTATTTAGAGGTTGCTTATTATGGTATGAGAAAAATTTCTAGAAAAGACCAGAGTAGGCACAATTAGTTTTTACTTCATTTCTATACAACTTTACTTAGATGAATTCTGTTTCTGGACAAAGTATATTCAGTTGAGCTGCCTAGTAAGTAGATAAGGAAACCATATAAAAATGCTGAAATATGTCAAAAATCTCAAAGCATTCTGTTTGAAATCTCAGCTTTTGACTGGCAATAAATTAAATAGTAAGGTAATTAAAATCTCTCAGAAGCATATGAAAACAAGTTTATGTGGTGAAAATGACAAAGATGATCAGTTAACACCTATAAACACACAGTCATGCGCGCGTGCGCAAACACACGTACACAGAAAACTAAAGAGAGAGAGGGAGGGAGGGGGAGTTAGAGGGAGAGACAGAGATGAAATGAGGGAGACGGATTTTTTTTAAACTGGAAAAATTTAACTCCCTTTATATTAAAGTTATAATATAAACCAGAATTTACCAAAATTTTCTTTTTAAAAAAAAAATACAGCTTTCTTGAGGTATAGTTGATATACAAAGAACTGCACATATTTAATGTGTACAATCTGATAAGTTTGGACATATGCGAACATCCATGATACCAGCACCAGAATCAAAGTAATAGACATATCCAATATCTCTCAGAGTGTTCTCATGTCCCTCTGTTTTTTTCTTTTTTTGTGTGTGTTTGGTAAGAACACTTAACATGAGATCTACCCTTTTAACAAATTTCAATGTGCATATTACCATATTATTAACTGTAGGCATTATGTTGTACAGCCCATCTCTAGAAATTATTCATCTAGTATAACTGCAACTTTATACACATTGAATAATAAATCCTCATTTCTCCAACCCCCAAATCCCTGGAAATCACTATTGTATTATGCTTCTATGAGTTAGACTATTTTAGATAACTCATATAAATAGAATCATATAGTGTCCATCCTTCTGTCTTGGCTTATTTCACTTAGCAGAATGTCCTCCAGGTTTATCCATGTTGTCACAAATGGCAAGATTTCCTTCCTTTTTAAGGTTGAATTATATTCCATTGTATGTGTATACCTCATTGGCTTTATCCATGCATCTGTTAATGGACTCTTGGGTTGTTTCCTTATCTTGGCTATTGTGAATAGTGCTATCATGAACATCAGAGTCCAGGTTATCTTTCTGAGACCCTTATTTCAATTCTTTTGGATATATGCACCAAAACAGGATGGCCAGATCACATGGCACTCTGTATTGATTTTTCATAGCTGCTGAGCCATTTTATATTCTCACCAATACTGTGCAAGGATTTCCATTTCTGCACAAACTTATCAACACTTACCTTTTTTTTTTTACATTAATATCTATCCTAATAGGTATGAGGTGATATCTCATTGTAGTTTTGATTTGCATTTTCTGGATAATTCATGATGTTGGGCATCTTTTCATATGCCTGCTGACCATTTGTATGTCTTCTTTGGAGAAATATCTGTTCAAGTCCTTTGCTCATTTTTTAATTGGGTTACTTATTATTATTATTATTTGCCATTGAATTGAAGGAGTTCTGTATATTTTTTGGAAATTAATACCTTATCAGATATATGGTTTACAAACACTTCCTTCTATTCTGTAGGGTGCCTTTTCATTCTTTGGCTTATTTATTTTGCTGTGTTGAGCTTTTCAGTTTGATGTAGTCCTATTTGTCTATTTTTGCTTTTGTTGCTTGTACTTTTGGTGTCATATCCAAGAAGTCATTGCCATGACCAATGTCAAGAAGATTTTCCTCTATGTTTTCTTCTAGGAGTTTTACAATTTCAGGTTTTATGTTTCAGTCTTTTATCTATTTTGAATTGATTTTTGTTTAAGATGGGGTGCAATTTCATGGTTTTGTTGCATGTGGATATCTAGTTTTTCCAACACTATTTGTTGCACACACTATACATTTGCCAAAATATTCAAAGTATTAGTCCAACAATTATCCTCTTTAGTTTATTCATTAAATATTTGAAGTAATTTGTATTGCTAAATTTTATATTTTTCTTTATCATAAAAGTAATACATGTCCATTGGAAAAAACTTGGAAATTACAAATGAGCAAAAGGAAGGAAAGGCATCATCCAAAAATAATTAGTATTAATATTTTTATGTATACTCTTAGTTTTTTTATTTGTATAAATTAAATACAACAGTTCATACTGTTTTGTGAATATTCCTTTATAATATTATGAAAAACACAATGAAGAGTTCATAGTGTTTTATGCATATTTCCTTGTGATGTTTTAAAAAAACAATAAATCAGTATCACTTACTATGTCATCCCATGTTAATCTCGGCCTTACGTGGTTTCATGGTCTCACTATGCTCAAGGAAGGCAGACTTCTTGAGGTCTTCTATGCCAGAAGCTCTTCCCTGCCTTGCAGCCTTAACCCATACAATTACCTCTGATTGGAACACTCTTGGCTCCCTGCTGCACTTAGCAAAGGCCTACCATCCTTCAGGTCTCAGCTTAAAAGAATGCCTTCCCCACAATGAAACCTTCCTGAACCTTCCTGGTGCCCTCTGTATTAAGTCTCTCTGTTATACTCTCTCATAAGGCCCTGGTTAATCTCATGAACTCTGGGGGTAGAATGGGTTCAAATTCTGGATTTACCATTTTTTTTAAAGATTTTATTTATTTATTTGAGAGACAGAGAGAGATAGCAAGAGAGAGCATGAGCAGGGGGTAGGGAGAGGGAGAAGCAGACTCCCTGCTGAGCAGGGAGCCCAATGTGGGGCTCGACATGGGGGCTCAATCCCAGGACCCCAGGATCATGACCCAAGCCGAAGGCAGACACTTAACTGACTGAGCTACCCAGGCACCCCTGGATTTACCACTTATTAGCCTTCTGACCCTGGACAAGTTACTTAACCTCTCCATAGTTTAGTTTCCTCATTTATAAAATAGGGATAAAAATAACACCCAACTCCTCAAGGTGATTGTGAAGATGACATGAGTTAATAAGCACAGGAAGGCTTAAAACAGTGCTTAATACATGTAAATATTTTCTGTTTTAGACATTACTATTATTGTCAGTCTTTTTTTTTAATGTTCTGTAACCTAGTTCACAGCTCTGCCTTTGTGGCGTGCTGGTTCCATGTCTTTTTTATCCCGCTTGACCACAATCTTCATGAAAGCAGGATCTGGGTTTATTCATCACTACATACTATTCCCTGGCATAGGGATGTGGATATATTTGTTGAATGAATGATTATTTATTATTCCATTTCTTTATGTTCTCATTTCTTCAGATGTTTAATACTCTGTAAACTTTGGTAATGCTTTCCAAGAGACATTTCGCTTTCACTTAATAGGCAAAAATTAAGGCTCTGACAATTTTATCTCTGTTTTAATGATCCAGTGTAATATCATCAGCCATCGTTTTCCTCAAGCACTTTTCCCAGACACCCAGTTTTACGGTGCAGTGTCTGGTTTAATACAACGAAATGATTTTTATCACACAGTTTCTTGCTGCAATACTCTTTTTCACTTTCTTGTTGGTCCTCATTTTGAATCCTTTCCTTCACCAGAAGATATTGGCCGGATGGGCTGGGGAAGAGGCGATTTCTCACTGTTGACAACATTCAACATCAAACACTATAAGACACTTCAATTTCCAGTGGTGTGGCTTCCCTTATTTTGCCTTCTGGCATCCCCTCATCACCTGGATGCTTTGGTCATCCTGTTGGACACGTCCGTGTTATTTAACCTTTTTAGCACATATAATACTGGTGACACTGTCAGCCTCCAGGAACTCCTATGATACATGCTTGCCACAGTACAATCTGGGAAACATTCAATTGGGCAAATGAAAAATAGTGTGTGTGCCACTGATCCTGCTAGAACACTCTTTCATAGCTATTGGGGTCGACAGCAAGTAGAAGAATCCCCAGCACTGTTGGGAGGGCATGCTACCCGCTAGATAGAAATGGAATACTGTCCCTGGTCAGTGCTTCCACAACAAACATGGAGAGGAAGCTGTTAACAAAGAGGCCATTTTCTGTCTCAGCTTCATCCGGCTATAGCTCCCTCCCCGGTGCTCATCAGCTATCAACCCCCTTCTCTAGTCAAGTGAAACCTTATGAATCCAAACTTGTTCCTTTTTTCCTTCTGGGCCTAAAGGATTTTTTTTGGGGGGGGGGCGTTAAAGATTCAATATGAACTCAGACCAACTCTGACAGAGCCTGTCTCAATTCCCAACACGAGACAAGAATGCTTTATTCTTAAAGATGAATAAATGAAGGAGAACAGAAACTGGAGAAGATTTAGCAGTTCAAAAAAGGATGCCCATCAGAGTCAGTGTCTTCCTATGAAGCAGAGTTTCTATGGGAAATACAATGTAACTGCAGAAAATGTTGAATTTGTATTGCCAAGGACTGCTGAGAGACCTCACCATTTGTGAAAGCACAGAAGGCCATCAGGACAAAGGAAGAGAAATCTGGGCAGATTACATGAACCCCGCAACCTACCCTTGGGGTGGTGTCATTCCCTTTTAGTAAGGCCATGACAATAATTCCTAGTCAGTGTGAGATACTTAAATGGCAAATCACTGCATTTACTGAAGAAGCCACCTTCTTTATCCCTATCCACATTTACTGTAATTCCCCCTTTTCCACTTAGGGCAAATAAGACTTCTTCTCCAAAATAAGAATAACAACCTTAGCTCATTTCCAGCAACACTGGGGTCCCAGATACAGGTGCCCAGTGGAAACCTCGGACTCAGCTCCCTATATCACAGAACTAACAACCACTGTATTAGTTTCATAGGCCTACCATAACAAAAAAACCCCCACAAACTGGGTGGCTTAAAACGACAGAAATTTATTTTCTTAAATTTCTGGAGACAGAAGTCCAAAATCACGGTGTCAGCAGGGCCGTGCTCTCTTTGAAGGCTCCAGGGGAGGATCTTTTTTTCCTCTTGCTAGTTTCTGGTGGTTGCTGGCAATCCTTGGCATTCCTTGGCTTGTCCAATCTCTGCCTCATTACATGGCCTTCTGTCTGTGTCTGTGTGCTCTGTATCTTCACATGGTGTTCTCTCTCTGTGTCTGTGTGTCCAAATTTCCTTCTTCTAATAAGGATACCAATCATTGGATTAAGGCCCACCCTAATCTGGTATGACCTCATCTTAAATTGATTCCATCTTCAAAGACCCTATTTCCCCAAATAAGGTCACATTCATAGGTACTGGGGATTAGGACGTCAACAGATCTTTTTGGGGGAACACAATTCTACCCACTACAGCCACCCAACAACTTTATATCTGATAGTTATCTGACAAGGCATTTTCTCAATCCCCAGCTTCTGTTCTGCTAGGTCCAAGAGGATATTTATCATCCCCAAGTATTCCCTAAACACACCCTATAAAAACACATTTCTAAACGACATTATTTAAAATCTCCTTCAACACTTTCTCTCACATTTGCAGGGATCTGAGCCACTACCAAACCATCTAATACATTGTTTTAGTAAAGACTTACTCCCAGTATTTTGAGTGGTGAGTATACAGTAGTAAACTTTGTACTTCTGGTTTTTATGTCTCAGTATTGCCAAAGTTTAGGTCCCTAGTGGCATGGTGATAAGAGTCTAAGTGGAATTACCACTAGTATGATATGCATCATGATTTATTCTTGTATCTCCTGAACTTCAAGTCATCACAGACCATATCCTCTGGTACCCACCTATTTTCAGCACTTTGTGTAGCAAATTACCTCCTAAGGTAAAGGCTGTTTGACAGTAGACAAACATGCATTGAAATACCCATCTTTCTAATGGATGTAGCAATATTATTTTTCAGAATTGATTAGAAAGGATTTATTTTTTTACCAAAGGGCCACCATGTCAACAGCTATGGGTCAGTAAACGCTAGCTTTCTCTTCAATCTTAGAGGCTCTCTTGACATGCTGTTGGACATAAATTAAGATCAACTTCCTCTGGCCCTAAAAAATTAGTTATTTTATGATGTGTTATATTGCTATAGAACAGGTGAAATGCCTTGAAGATATTAGCTGTTCCCAAGATTGAGAAACCAGTGTACACGTTAGGTTGCATTACGAAGTCTCTCATGCTGTCACCAAAATGAGATTCTTGTCACTAGTTGTAGTTGGGCAATATATTTGTTTTGAGGCCTGCCTCATAGGCCTTACTCACTACAAATTCAGTCACTCATTGAGGAATAAGGTCTATTGAAATAAACCAAATATTACAATTTTGTATTATAGTCTCCATAGTCAATGCTAACCCAAAATTTGGTGGAAATTCTTCCTTATGAAATCCCTACAATCCCTCTGGGACAGAAAAACATCCCTTGTCTTACAGATCCCCTTCTCAAGACATGTTCAGTTGCCTGAAATTTACATAGGTGCAGTTCCCCACTGTGCTAGTTCCTCAGTTCTGAGATGATAGGGAAAATGGTGAAAGATCCTGACATACACTAGAGTGGTGTTAAAGGATGATTTTCAAAAGGGAAAATTATGACTCTCATATAGACATAAGATGAACACAAGGCAAAGATTTTATTTAACTCAATTTTAATGAGGGTATCAAGCAGATGCTAAAACTGAATCCAAAGAACAGACGAATGTATAGATCAGGGGTATTGAAAAGGCAATATCGAAGGAGGCAAAACAGGATTCCCACTGGGGAGCAATGTAAAGATGTACAAATGGAGGATAAAGTGCAGAAGACTTAACATCAAAAAAGGATGCCCATCTGAGTCAGCGTCAGTTGAACCTCTACAGACAAGATGGAATTTACACATATAGAGACAAGAATTATTTTTGCAATTCTTCCCATTGTCCTTAATTTGCAGAGTTGTGAAATAGCTTCTAAAGAATCAGAGAGGTCCTTTGGAGTCTAGACAATGCATAATTTTCCATGGAAGTACGTATATCCTCCTGATGATATCCAGCTAAGCCCAGATTTAGAAGTCTTTGCAGTGTTTTCATTATATCGGTTTATAACATTACAAACAAAATCCTCTCTTCTGGTGTGGAAAAAAAATATGGAAGATGAGGGAAATGTACTTATATATTTCTAGGGTGTACAATGGACAGAGAGGGAAGGGAGCATGACTGGTGAGATGATGGAGAGAGAAGGACAGAGAGAGAAAAAGAACCTGGAGGGACCAGCCACACTTAGCAAGTGCTAGTGCTGGACTCCCAAGGACCAGGCCAAACCATCCCAGTGCACAGATCAGTGGAGACCCATAGATGAACAAACTCTCGAAGCTCCTTCTCCTCTACAGCAAGGCTCTGAAAACTTTCCCATGCATCCAGATGTCTTCTTGGGAAGGAGGAAGGGAAAAGGAATCTTACTGAAGGAGGACAGACAGCCCTGATAGGAAAATTAAATTTTGAATAGAGTAGTTTCCTCAAAGTGACTAAGCTAGAAAACGTATATGAAATGGGCTACAAGAGGCCACGTTTCTTTAAGGTACCAAATTTATTTCCTCTATCATCATTAGGAGTGGGGTCAGCTATAAATAATATGAGATACCATTAAAGATGAGATCAATTGTAAATAATATGAGATTCCTTTAAAAAAATACATTGTAGACTTGGTGTTTACAGTTTGGTCCACCCACTGTACACTCTGGAGATAAGTAAGTACATCTCTTTCATCTTTTATAATCTTTTTGTCCATACCAGCAAATACTTGGAAATTGTAAACAATGGGTACTTTTTTTATCTCTCCAGTATGTTGGAGTTGGCTTGATGGTAATTTTATTGGGACTAGATTGGTTAGGAACTAAAAGATTCTATAATTTTATATGTATCTCATAATTGCTAATAATTATTGACAATTAATATAATTAATATAACATAATATAATTAATTTTTCTATATTTTATAAATGGACACCACTTTGAATACACTTATTGGTTTTAATATTTGTCCAGTGATTCTTGATTATTTAAGGTAGTCATATTTGCAAACAATGATTTTTTTTCTTGTCAGTACATGTGCTTATTATTTCTTATCCTAAATTTCAGAATGATATTGAATAATACTGTTGCATTTAGGTCAACTTCCTTGTCTCTTTTTGACTTCAGTGGAAAAGTCATGGGTTTTAACTTTAAGTAAACTGTTAGTTGCTTTTTTGATATTGATGTTATTCAGCAGATCACAAATGTATTCTTTGACTTGTAGCTATAAAAAATCAGAAGAGAATGTTGAATTTTTCTCCTTGACTTATTAAAGTAATGAATTATATTGATAGTGTTCATAATATTGAACCATTCATACTTCTGAAACAAAACCCCTTTGGTCAAAGTGTATTGTTCTTTAAGAGCACGTTGTATTCTATCTGCTATTTTTATTTGATTTCTTTGCCATTATTTATGTTTTATTGCATTGAGGTCAGCGAATATAAACTGTACAGTTTTTACTCTTTGGAATGTATTAAGGTTTTCTTTATGGCTGAATATATGAGCTACTTTTGTAAATGTTCCATTGACATTTGAATAGAATATAAATGTGGTATGTAGAGGGTATATAATTTAATGTTAGATAAATCTATTAAATTTAATTCAGTATTAGTATAGGCATCTAATTCTTTATTTTCTTCTTAATTTGTTGAAGGCTGAGAGCTGTATGTTAAAGTTTCCTTTTTTGATGATGACTTTGTCAGTTTCCTTTTGATCACTCACACACTTACTAAACTACTATTGCACCTCTAGGCTTTTCTATCCAGTTTAATGTGATGTTTATATTCATTTATGTCTACCTGTCTGGTATTTTTCTTTCCCTAACTATACCTAGAACATTGCTGTGCTTACATAAGTTGCTATATAGATACTCACTGATTTCTTTTTTTTTTTTTATATTCCCTGAGAAATGTTCTGGACAGGAATTAGTTGAACCAATTTCAAGCTTAGTATTTCAACCATTACAAGATTGTTCATATGATTTATGCCCCACCCTATTATCACTGATAATTTATTGCAACAAGTCATCTCTTCTTCCTCCTTAAACAAGCCTTTGTTACTAGTTAATTAATAGACTCCAAAGAAGAAGTACCCCCCAAAAGGTGGTCCCTAATAAATTCTTTTCGTATTTGCAGTTGGATTCTGCAAAAATTCAGCTGTGGCAGGGACTTCTTTAGCTGCTCTGAAAAGAGAAGCAAATGAATAACTCCAGTTTTCTTCATTTAACTAACATTTGCCCTTCCTTCAGTGTCTGTATTCTTTCCCAGAAATTGTGCTTTGAAAACCTAATGTGAATGATAAGTTCCTGAGTGGAGCTATAGTTAAAAATAACTCCCTGTTAACAGTTAATAAGTGTTAGGGTGGCAGAGACCTGATGTTATAGTGACCTCATTGAGCCAGAATCAAAATGAGCTGTGCTCTAGGGCAGAGGCTTTAGAATCTTTTCCTACTTCCTCTTTCTTGTGTCTTAATCAGAAAATAGTAGAAAGACTTGCCCTTTTCTCTGAAGCTGACTAGCTTTGTGTGCATTATCACTCCTCTCGCTATACTAGTCAAAAGCTTTTATTCAATAGTGGCTGTTTCCTCAGATTCTATATTTGTTTTTATCACCCACTGAAAGTCCAAATGCATTAAAATTTTGCTTGTGACTGGTTACAACTACTGTGATAGATAAGGGGAAGGTAAAGAATACTTGTTTGTTTTATGAAATCTATGTAACTCAGGAGTTTTGTATATACGCCAACCAACAGGAGGAAAATAAAAGAACCCCAAATTTTATATGATTAAAAATAATATAAATTGCCTGATTGGTGGTGGTATAGAGCACGGGGTATATTTCTAAGGCCCTCACAAGTTTTGAGCTAGACAAGGAAACGAGAGGAGATTTGAGACTTTATTGCAGTCTTAGGTAGGGTTGTTTTAGGAACTGCCTCAAATCAAGGGGTGATCCTCTTTCCAGTTGAGACTGTATTTGGATTATCTAATTGAAATCAGATAGAAGTTTTAGGACTGCAAAAGAACTGGCAGTGGTCAGAGGTATTCACATGCCCTTTTATCCTCTAATAAATGCAACAGCGAACGACCTGTTATTACCAACACTTCTTTCCCACCTGCAGGTGGAGGACGCGACTCCATTAAAGGGTCTTGTGTTCTGACTGCCTTTTCTTCCTTGGTAATTGGGGGTGAAAGAGAAGAGAGGGACAGGATCTGCAAGGCTCTGAGTTGCAGGGCATGACAGTGTAGAGACAGTGGAGCAATGAGAAAATCTGTCTCCGTCTTTCCAGGGCTTAACCTCATTATAAATGGGGATCGTGGGACATCCCTGCCAGGCAATCTTACTAAATCTTAAACAAAGCAATACGTTTCTCTCCCTGAAGTTTCGAGAGAGACACATTTCCTAGGTGTGGGGAGCGGGACTCCTAAGTGAGAGTATGGGATTTGTATATGCTGTTCATTGTTGTACAAACAAGGAGTTATCTTTACAAGAAAGGGTACAGCTACCCAGGGCAAAACACACTTGGAAACAATGGTCCCTTATTATCAAGAGAGGGGCAAATTCAACGTGGTTGACACCAGGAGAATTTTATGCCTTTAAGGAAAATGTTCCCGAAGATTTCCCAAACTGATCTCACATAGAAATTCCATATGAATGCTGGCTTTTTTGAATGAGGAATCGAGGCAAGGATTACTCTTCTTCCCACAGTGCTGGGACGAATCACCAGGTTAGTAAAACCTATGTTCTGTGAATTAGACAGGCTTCTAACTTTTGTATAGCATCCTGGAAACCTAAAGTTATGTTTAGAGGGAAAAGGTTGGGCCAGATAAATAAATACTTAGAATGGATAGTACTTTTGAAACCCATTGATTTGATATGAATAGTTCAAAAGCAGCAACAGAATAAATAATGTCACTATAAAAAGATGAATAAAACATAAAAAGGAAAGTGTGATGTAAATCCAGAAGCCTTGTTGGGTACCAAAACCAGAATTTGGAGGAAAAAGTAAAAAATAAAATTTTACGTATTAGTTGATTGAATTACTTAAGGCTAGTAGTGCTTTGTATTAACTTTTTTTCATACTGCATTTATTTTATCAAAGTTTTAAAAATTATTGTTCAAAATTTGGGTAGTACAAAGAAAGCATGAAATGGAAGCTTGCCCTCAACTCATAATTTCCCAACTAACAGGTAATTATGATTAACATTTGATGTTTTCTTCTAGTATATTTTTCTTGTAGTATATTATTTTAAATTCAGATGATTTTTTTTTTAAAGATTTTATTTATTCATTTGAGACACAGAGATACACAGAGAGAGAGAACATGAGCAGGGAGAGAGGCAGAGGGAGAGGGAGAAGCAGGCTCCCCGCTGAGCCAGGAGCCCGACGTGGGGCTTGATCCCAGGACTCTGGGATCATGACCTGAGCCGAAGGCAGACGCTTAACCATCTGAGCCACCCAGGCGCCCCAAATTCAGATGATTTTTACCTCTCAAAAATTATAGGTATTTTCCATTGTAATTACTAACCTTTTGTAAAAATGATATTGCATTTCTAATATTAGCATTGGGTCTTTTAAACGAAGTGTTTTCAAAAAGCATCATAACCCAATTTAGAAAAAAGGCCCAGGTACCTAATGCAAAGTAGACACCCAGTACATGTGAATTCCATCCACCCTCTCTTCCAATGACATGCATGCAAAAGACAGTCAATAAATGGTTGTTAGATTTAGAGTAGATAGGGCTAGCAGAAGAGGCCTCACTTTTTGGAATAGTGTAAGACTGATGACACACCTTTAAAAAATGACAAATGGCTTGGCTCAGCTGTTAAATATGGTATCATTCTCTTAAAACAGTCATATCTGGTATTTATGCCTTTGTATCAGGCTAAATGTATCAGAACAGGGTTTTATTATGTGTTAGGAAACATGATGTGACTGGTAGTATTTCTAAGCTGTGTTACAATGAGTTATTTCTCTGGGAATACCAGCTCATCTTTAAAACCCAGTTGGTGTTACTGGTGGGTAGTATGGTACTACTCCATTTTATTCCGTTCATACAATGTTTGTGGGGAGGTCAAATGAGATGGTGCTTTCTGAAAAAAGTCTCCCTCTTTGTGGCTGGGTGCACACTCCTGGGAGGAAAGTCTCCTTTTTAGGGGAAACCTTACAGATCATTCATTTCACCTAGGGAGTTCCTTAACAATGCCCCAATTCCAAAGGCTCTGATTTAGTCACTCTTGGGTGGGACCCAGCACCCTTTACTTGTAGCCAGTGCTCCAGAGGAGGGTTCTGATGTGCATTGTCAGGGACATGCTTTCGTTTTCATTTGTGCTGAATTTGGTATGTTGAATAAGAATTGCTAATTGTAGAAAGTTGATAAGGGATGACAGGCAAGAGATTTTTCTAAGAAATTTTCATTAAGTCTGGCTCACTCTCTTTCCTTGCAGCTTGGTCTTTAGTTCACCTTTTCAGTGTTCCTATATATACATATGTATAATATACACATATATATTTCTATATGTACATACATATATATATATAAAGAAAATTACTTCAGCTCTGCCTCATGTTTAGAACCCTTTACAGAATGGCTCTTAGGTATCCATCTATTTGTGTGCATTTCCCTGTTAACCAAAATGAACCAAGGAGCAATGGCTTTCAGAGGGTCTCTGAGTCATCCCATCAGGGCATGTCGTGGTGAGAAAAGGTGAGAGCAAGTGGATGGGGGTCCATGAATGATGATCTTCCTCACCCTTTAGATATAACGGTGTCCCTTATCAGTCTTCCCAGTAAGCTGTCCTTTGAATTACAGGTCCCATCATCCTACAAAATGCTTGAAAACCACTATTCCAGATGTTGCAAATAATTCTCGTGAAGTTTTTTTTTTTTTAATTGAAGAAGTGATACATGAGTATATTTTCACTGTAAAGTATTCGGGATATATATATATATATATATATGCAATGGATTAAAGGAAGCTCCCATTTTCTTAGGGTGGCTATATAATGTATCTTTTAAACAAGGACACTTTTGAAAATAAAAGGGTGGCTCTTAGTAATCACACTTGCATAAACTGAGACTCTTGCAGGCAAACTAGGACCTATGGTGATCTTATAGTTTCACCCCTACACTCATTTTTTTCTACTTTTCCTCTTCTTTCTCCAGATGGCACCACCAATCACACCTTACCACCTATTCTCTCATAGTTAGGATGTGGTAAAATTTATTTTACCACTACCCCTCTACTTCGCATTTTCCCCTGTTTTGAATTATTACGAATAATGCTGCAATGGCAATGAACAAGTCTCTTAGGCCCACATGTGTGTGGCATTGCTGGTTGCATTTTTTATTTTCATCATTTATGTTCAAGACTTTCTAAAATAATTACCATCATAAAACAGGCTACTTTGAACTTTATTTGATGACCCGATATCATGATTATGCATATTGATTCTTGCACGGAGGGCAAATAAACAGTCAGGATCTCTGGGACTATTGACCCTTATCGTAATGGTCCCTTTGAGTTATTGTACTTGTTTATATTATTAATAAACTCATATAATTAAAAAAACTATGCAGGACCTGAGAAATCATCAAATACGATTCCTTTCCTTTACAGATTAAAACACTGAGGTCCATAAAACTAAACTTACCCATGTAAGGAAAGCCAGTAGATTTGTGATTCTAACCAATGTTTCCTGGGTGCTAGCCTAATTCAGTGTTTTTCTTTTCTTTGCTAGCTAAGCTTTCAGTTAAGCTTCACGTGCCTAACAACACGCCTCCCTGGACTAGTAGGGATCATTCTTTTCTTATTTGCTCATCTCTATATGTGTGGCAATGCCCCAGTTAAGAAAACTTTGGTTCCAAATGATAGAAACCCAAACAAAATTGACTGAAGCAAAAAAGAAAATATATTGAGTCATACAGTGGAAATGCTGAATAGTAGATGTAGGGATTCATGGGTTAAAGGGGCTCCAGGTACAATTCTCTGTGACTCTCTAGACCCTACCCCTCTTTTCCTCTCAGGGTTGCCTTCAGGATGATTCATGGAAACAACATGGCTGAAGCTTTCCCAGAAGTCCCGTTCTCTCTCCAGACTGTCTAGAGGACCTAATGTCTCATGATGGCACCCACAGGAGCTGGGAGAATTTTATTTTTCCTGAAGGCCCCATCAAGACTCTACTACTGCATCATTGATGGAAATTGTGACTCATGCCTTCCTAAGACTGTCATGTGGTCAGGGAGAAGGGATAATACACTGATTGGCTTAAGTTAATTAGAGTCCACTTGGGGCAGGCCTTGGGATGAGTCTCACTGAAGCTACAAGGCTGAGAATTTGGAAGGGGATTTCTCAAAAGAAAACCTGGGTGCTCTTGTTAAAGAATTAGATTTTGAATGGTGAGGAGGCAACCTATAAATGAGCATGCTATGTAGGAATTCACAAGCAAGGTTTACTAGAACTGAGAAGAAAAAGAGAACAAATAGGCAGTGAGTGAAGGTATGACTGTTTCTTCTATGATTAAATTTGGTGTTAATATCTTGTGTGATTCATTCGGCCTGTCCGAGAGCTCTTTTTAAGCTTTTTGGGGGGATCATTATTCTACATAGTTGAGTTTTAGGAAAAAGTGACAGTTGACAATAGAGTCCCCCAAACAATTTGAAGATATAGAATAACGGCTTAACCTGGGGGAAGAGGGAACATCAACAGTGAACAGGAGTAATGGGAATTGTATAGAAGACTTAGAGACTTTTTGGTTGTTGTAGAATTCAGGCCATTGAGTTAATTTGGGCAAGAGCATTTTGTTGAGGGCTTTCTGGCCTCCAATGTCCACTGGGCTTTCTGATTTTTTTTTTTCTTTTATTTAGTTCTATCTCACCTCAATTTGAGGTTTCTGTGAAATTACTCTCTGAGAGTTATAACATCTAGAATGCCAGGATGGACACCAAGGGCAAGCAAGAACCTCAGAGATACAATCAATTAATGAGAAAGACTGGGAGACATACCGTTCAGTTTTTCTTCCAGAGTGGGAGTTTGAGGGTAGTCATGTGACTTGCTTTGGTGAATGAAAAGGGATATGTACTATTTCCAAGGGAGGCTTTATGAGTCAGAGTATGATCCAAACATTCTCTTTTACTGCCTTGGTAAACTGGGGGGCATTGGTCAAGATTAAGAATTCATTAACTTTACCTCTATGACGTGAGTGACCTGATGACCTATGGTTGATATTTAGCATGAATGAAAAACACACACCAGACACGCACATCCAACTTTTGTTGTTGAAAACCAGGGGTGTGAAAACCATGGAAAGAGTTTAACCTGTGTTAAATCACTGGCATTTGGGGTCATTTGCTACTAGAGCATAATCTAGCCCATTCTGATTGATAAAAATTAAAACAAAATTTTCTCTGAAAGCGTTAAGATGTAAAATAACAACAACAAAAAAATCTTCAAAATGATTTCTCTTGTTACTTATAATAGGCAAACATGGAACATTTAGTGTTTTTAAACCTCTTGAGTTATGTGATTAGTACTGCCTCAGGCAAAGGCCAGGAGGTGTCTGAGAGCTGGATTTTCAGAGATAATGTGCAAAGTAACTTCTTATACCTCCTTCTTGGGCAATCTAGCACCCTTAAAATAAAATCAAGAAAAACAAAATTAAGGGAGAAAACATTACTTTTAATGGATTTTTTTGTTCTCTTTTCATTTTTAATGCATACATGATTCTAAAGATTATGACTAAAACGACATGCTTCTTTTCCTCACTACTTTTCTAACTTTTCTGAAGGCCTTTAAGTTGTGATAAATATAAAGAAAACACCAAAAGTGCCAAAAACATTGCCTTTTCCAAAAAAAGATGTGACCTTTAAATTAAAATCAATGAAGCCCTGGCATCTCTTATTCACACTTTTGGGTGACAAAACAAGATTGATATAAAGAAAAGAGATAGAAATTTAAGATTTTTGGCTTAGTGCTTTAAGCCACCTACTTGAGAATATTCACTCATTTTATCACTCATTTCCTTAGAGATTTGAAATTTCCATGATTTTCCAAGATCAGGCTGATTTAGACTTATTGATCCATTAATCTAAGACCCTTCTCATTTTAGGGACAAAAGGAGCTAAGATACGGATGTGTAATTTGGACTCACTCACATAAGTAGGTGACGACAAAACCAGATGCCAAGTCTATGTATTCTTTCTATTATTCCATGATATGCCAATCTGTCTTTCTTTAGTGTTTCAAATACTACAACCAAAGAAAATGCCATAGCTACCATACAATCTAACCACCCATCTTGCCATTTCCCTTCCCCTGACCCCCATCTCCTATTAGTGTACCTGATCCCACCACAGGGTATTTGCATTGACTCTTTCCTCTTCCTCAAGCACTCTTTCCCCAGATATCTGCATATCTGCATGGCTCATTCCCTTACCTCCTTCAAAATGAGGCCTAATTCTGATTCTGCATTTAATATGAGAAAACTCCTCTTCTGTGCACTCCAGATGTCCTTCATCTGTGCTTTTTTTTTTTTGCATAACATTTGCCAGTTTCTACCCTGATTATTATGCTCATTAGTATGTCTCTCCTTCCTAGAATGTAACCTTCATGTAATCAGGGATTTTGTCTGTTTGGTTCTTTGATGTATCCAACATGTCTATAATAGTTCTGACACATAGTAGGGATTCAAAAATATTTGTTAAAAGAATGAATGTACAAAGAGATGACAGAAAATAAATCCACATATGATTAAAGGAGTATAATTATGTGTTTAACACTTCTCATGCCTGGCTTTTGTGAATTCTTCTCCATATAGGAGAAAAGAAACTAACATTGGTTGAATACTTGGGTTACAGGCATGGGCTTAGGAGCATCACATAAGGGCTATCACTTCTCTTGAGGTTGAGAAACCTCAACTGGAGGTTTAAGAAATTTGTTCAAATTACTACAGCTATGATGTGTGGATTTCAATTCACATCAGTTTGGCTTTAGTGTCCTTGCTCTTTCCATTGCATTATGGGTAAAGAAAGAAGGTGGAGAATGAATAAGATTTTTAACATTCTTAACACAGACGTGTATTTTGTGCAGACATACCATAAGCTCCTATGTTATCCTCTTGAACAGAAAGCATTAACTCATCCTTCTTTATCCTTAGAAAAGAGCTAGTCATTGTATATGACCCTATCCATTATTCTAATTCATTCTGAGTCAGAACCTTAATTGATTTTTACAATATTGGCACTTACATGGAATACTCATCAATTCACAAATATTGTCAGTGTATGCCTTTGACCCATGGCCCCCAATGAGGGGCTAATATCTCCCAGATATCACACATTTCAAACGATAGCATGAAGCTGGTGATGAAAGAAGAAAAAAACAAACATTTCCCTGGCACATTCCTTGAGCAGTTTCTGTTGCATGTGAAGAAAGTTCCTTTTATTGGGAGGTAGACATGCATGAAGGCCTTTGTCTGGCATGTGTTGGATAGAAGTCTGAAGAAGTAGTGACTGACAGACTTGCAGCTGCACAGTGCTTCCTGTTGTCGCTCAGGGCTGAGGGCTCTTGCTGTCTCCATGAAGACGGTTAAGGTTTTCTTTCCCAGGTGACAAAAGCCCTGTCCACTGTGCTAATAAGCAGACAAGAGGCAGAATGGCCTCATGGGAAATAACCTGAATGGGGATTCTGAAATGGGTTTCTGTCAGTTCTACTGACATCTGCATTTGTACAAATAATGTTTTCCTATTCCTCAGTTTCCTCATTTGCAAAATTAGCATATTGGTTGAGACAACCTGGAATCCACCTTTAAGGTCCAAAATTCTAGAGTTTTCCATAAACTTATTTACCGGAAAGTCATAGGGAAAAGGCATTAGGCTCATCTTTAATATTATTATTAACTATATTAACTAAGAAAATATTTCTGAAACTGGATGGATGCTACTGCTTTTTTTCTCCCCCCTCCTCTGGCACATGGTACAGACTTTTCAAATAAAAAAGGAAAGGTTATTTCTTTCTGGGCAGAAAATTGATGGCCTTTACAGTATTTTAGAACAGTCATTTTGAAGAAGTTGATTAAAGTGACCTTTAGAGTGCAGAGTTTATCAACAAATTCTGTGGCCTTACTATGTGTGAAAATGGGCACAAAATGCACAGCTTTTAGCAGAACTCTAACTTTTGCTGAACTTTTATTCTTGGGAATCTTTAATTTACAGCTCTCAACAGCTACTCAAAGACAGAAGCTACAATCAAACTACAGATTAGGCAATTGGGCGATAGTGTGGAGGTGTGCGTTTCAGTTTGGGAGCTTTAGTCCTGTCCCCCCCTACTCCCAGCCCCCAAATAAAAAGTGCTCTGTGTAGAGGAGCAGGGGCAGAGAAGGAGATTGGTTCAGAGTTTATACTAGGAATTAAGGTTTTTTTTTTTTTTTTTTAAAGATTTATTTATTTATTTGAGAGAGAGAGCATGGGGAGGGGCAAAGGGAGAGAGAGAGAGAATCTCAGCAGACTCCCCGCTGAGCACAAAGCCCAATGCAGGCTCTTTGCTGGGCCCTGAGATCATGACTTGAGCTGAAATCAAGAGATGTACGCTTCACTGACTGAGCTATCCAGGTGCCTCTAAATTTTTATTTTTTATTTTTATTTATTATTATTATTATTTTTAAGATTTTATTTATTTATTTGACAGAGACATAGAGAGAGAGGGAACACAATCAGGGGGAGTGAGAGAGGGAGAAGCAGGCTTCCTGCTGAGCAGGGAGCCTGATGCGGGCTTGATCCCAGGACCCTGGGACCATGACCTGAGCCGAAGGTGGACGCTTAACGACTGAGCCACCCAGGCGCCCCTAAATTTTGATTTTTTAAAACAACTTTTCCAAGTTCCCATTATCAGCGATCCAGGTAATGGAGACTCCTGTAGAGTTTTGCTGAACCAGAATCTGCTAGAAATTGTGAATTAAGTTTGGAGTGAAGCAAATCAAGCTTCCAGTCATCTGTAACCCGAGAAAGATATTGAAATAATCCAAGTGCATATATGGGGAGGGGAGACAGGCAATTTAGTGGATAGAGCTTTGCTTTGTTCAGAGAGTAAGTAGAAACCTCCCCATGTGCATGAGGAAAACTACTAGAGAACAAAGGACATGGTATCCGGGAGCCTCAAAGGATGAACTTTTTTCCCTTTTTTTTTTTTTGTAATAGATCTACTGAAAGGTCTAGATGTCATTTTTAGGAAAGTCCTTAGCATCTTCAGAGTACACAAAAGCACTGTCTCTATAAAAGAGAAACAGACATTCATTAGGAGTGAAGAAAGGGTGCAGAAAAAACAGTAGAATTGGAAGAAAGACTGACAGTTAAAACAAAGACTGGCCTCCGAGAAAATAAAAACCTAATGACAGAAATAAAATCCATATTTTCAGCTATAAAGAATTGAAGCTGCAGAAAAAATCAGTCAGGGATATGGAGGGTAACTTGAGAAAAGCATCAAGAATTTAAAGGGAAAAAGATAAAGAGGAAAATGATGAGCCAAAGCAAGTTGAGATGGATGACATAAACTATAAATAATCAGTATGCCTGTTGGAGAGAACAGAACAAACAATTCAGTGGATTCAAATGAAAGAAAAACTTAATGACTTTTCCAAAGACTGGTATATGTGGACTGGGAAAGCTCAATGTATTCTAGACAAAGTCAATGAAAAGAAACTTAGGCATAGATATTTTATGGAAAATGCATTTAGATTTTTAAGGATAAAGAAAAGGTAACTTTTGGGGATTTAAGCAGAAAACCTTATTTCTTCTCCCAAGTAAAATATCTTCAGTCTTCAATTCAATTCTGCAACATCCAGTCAGTGTAGCAATAATTATAGAGTTTTGAGGGGGGAAACCCACTTGCAACCCAAGAATGAAATATATTTTATGTGGTAGCTCTTTCATATGTATATTTAATATAATTTTAACTTCTGGAAACTTACTAGTAGGTGACGCGTCATAGCTGAGAGGCTGAAGGGTGGAATAAGGCATGTGAAAGCATGAAGGGAGAGAACGAAGTGATTGTAAGAAAATGGAGATTCAGTGACTAAGGTTCTTGATGAAATAAACTTATATAGTGGATTTGAGAATAGAAGGTTTGACTTTAGAATGATGGATTAAAAGGAACTGTTGGTCAGAGAACAAGATACTGGCATTTGAGCCATTCATTTTTCAGAAGGACCACCCTAGAAGAATAACAGGATCCAAGGAGTGGACGTAAGAATTGGAGCAAAAAATGATAAGCCAAAAAGAGAGAAGGTATTAGAGTTAAATCCTAAGAAGCCAGTATGTCATCTGGACTGTCCAGAGGTCATTCAAGTGTCTAAATACAACAGTAGGAGTTGGTGAGAAGGGCAAGAATGTGAGATGGAAACCAATGTAATAAAGGAAATGACGTAGTTGGTGAATTAATTAAAACAATAATGAGTTGATGACTGAATGGAAAAGCTTCAAGGAACAGAGGAGCTTTATAAGTGGGTAAGAATAAGGGAGCCTGAGAGCAGATTTAGTAATCAAAGAGAAAGCACATACCAACTTTGAACTCTAAGATGTTTAAGGTTGGTAGAGCCAGGATATGGAGAAAATATTTTAAGAACCGATGAAGTATTTAGAGGATATTATTTACCATGAAAGAGCTATTCTAGAGGGTACAGAGGATTTGGGGGAGAATATAAAGTTAATGAAGAAATGAAAATAAATTCAATCTTATTTAATAGTCAAAAAATTCAAATCAAAGCAAGACATACAATTTTCTTCTCCAAATTGGCACAAGTGTTACTCAATATTATCGATGCCATGGCTAAATTGTCTTACACATTCTCTGTAGTGATTTAAATGGTGTGATCTTTCTGAAAGGCATTTTGGCAATACACACTAATGTGTTAAAATTGCATATACTTTTGATGCTGTCATCTCTTTCCTCTTTATGCCTAAGGTTACAGTTTAGATACTACATATCTAACACTTCCTAGTTTTCCAAAGCTATGTTGTGTGCTTTTCCTTTATGCTCAGATTATGCCCTGTACTCCCTCTGACGTAGCACTTACCACAAACTACTAGAATCACCTGTTTACTTTTATGTATATTATATGTATTATCTCCCAACTATAAGCCCCACCTTGTTTGTCTACTGTGACCATCACCATTTACCTCTGAATATACAGTGGTTTCTAGAACTTAAGATGTGCTCATGACTGTACAAGTGAATGAACAGATAAATATAAGAACGGAGAAAGGAATAAGGAAAAGAAGATGTACGTATGTTGGCAAAAATATTTTAGAGATGGGGAGAGAGAGAGTGTGCAAGAATGGGGGGGTGGTTTAGACCTTAAACCTCAGCACTTTAAGGGTAGTTATTAATAGGGATTGAATTTACAACAGTTTTAATTATTATGATTTTACTAGTCTGCATTAAAAAAACTTTTATAATAAAACAGCAAAACCACCTTGAAAATGAAATAGATCTCAAGCCAACATCATTCTTCATGGTAAAGACAAGTCAAATAATTAAGGAAAAATGGCAGTATCTTCATTAGGGGGTAAATAATGTAAATAAGAGAAATAGATCTGGTTTAAAGCAATAGAGAACGGCCAGCACTGTGGTAAACTGTAGAGTAGAAGCCCATATAAAAGACTTAGTTTTAAAATTAAAAAAAATCTGGGCAAGCTCAAGATGACATATCATTGAGAGCTGACTTTGACCTTTAGATTTCCAGAAGGCAACCTCAAAGCCAGGAGGAAGGCAAGTTTGCCTTCTATCATCATTATTATTGACTACTGCTGGGGAAGTTCTTTCTAACACATTAATATGGGGGGAAGCACTCTGACTATTAGAAATAGGGAAGGGCACCTGGGTGGCTCAGCCGGTTAAGCGTCTGCCTTTGGCTCAGGTCATGATCCCAGGGTCCTGGGATCGAGCCCCGCATCGGGCTCCCTGCTCCGCAGGAAGCCTGCTTCTCCCTCTCCCACTCCCCCTGCTCGTGTTCCCTCTCTCGCTGTGTCTCTCTCTGTCAAATAAATAAATAAAATCTTTAAAAAAAAAAAAAGAAATAGGGAAAAAAATCACTTTAGTTTGCTGTTGGAATGATTATTTCTCAAGAAAATCCAGAGTAATCAAGTGACAAACTAGTAGCACAAGTAAGAGCAAGGTGGCTGCAACAGAACAATGTTAAAGATTCTACAACCTGGGGCACCTGGGTGGCTCAGTCAGTTAAGAGGCTGCTTTTGGCTCAGATCATGATCCCAGGGTCCTGGGATCGAGCCCCACATCGGGCTCCCTGGTCAGCAGAGAGCCTGCTTCTCCCTCTCCCTCTGCCTGCCACTCTGCCTACTTGTGCTGTCTCTCTCCCTTTCTGTCAGATAAATAAATAAATAAATAAATCTTAAAAAAAAAATCTACAACTTTACTACATGCCCCAAATTAGCAATTAGAAAGCATAGTAATTAAGATAGCGCACAACACACTCATTGATCTTTCCCCTTATAAAGAAGCTGTTAAAAGAGCAATGCCATGAAAGTACTTAATAATACAACCTAGTAGAGGAGTTTTGAGAAGTTCTTTTGAGAAATTTTTTGATGAAAATAGAACTTGATTGATAAAGAAAAAACTCAGCAGAAGTAGTTGCAAGCAACCTATAGAAGAATGCTATAGAAGTAATCTTAACTCAAAAATCCTAGAAATATTCAAGCTTGGAGTCAATATTCATAAACAGGAGACCATGGGCAAATTCTTGGTTTAATTGATTAAGGAACCCAGTCAACCAACTGCTGTTCTCCCAAGACATCCTCAGTGTCTGATAAGGGATGTAGCTTCTTTTAGGTTAAAACTCCTAAGACTCTATTCTAAACTAAGTGAATGCTCTGCCTGTGGACCCCAGCTGGGGGAATTCTCATGGATTTCAGTGTAAACAGTGGTTCTCAGTTGGAGGTAGAAGGATTTTCAGTTGTCAAAATGACTGGGGAGTTCTACTGGCATTTAATAACTCGGTTCTAGGAATGCTAACTGTCCTGCTGTACACAGCACACCCCTGCACAAAGCACTATGATCTTTTCCCGAATGATCTAGACCAGTCTTCTCCAATAGAAATAAAATGCAAGCCATTCATACAATTTTAATTTTTTCTAGCCATATTAAAAAGAAAAAGAAACAAGTGAAATTATTCTGATAATATATTTAATGAAATCAAATATTTCCAAAATATTATTACAGTACATAATCAATATAAAATTATTTATTATATATTTTATGTATTTTTTATTTGTACTAAACTTTTGAAATTCAGTGTGTATTTTGTACTTTTAAAGCACATCTCAGTTTGGATACTAAATTTTCATTGGAATGACTGATGTACATATATATTTATATTTCATGAAATACATTGAAAAAGTAGATTCACATATAGTTGTTCCAAGCATACTTAAAATTTTTTAAAGAGCTCTTCTATTTTTCTCTGCTACAGCAAGTGGCAGTTGCCAGTTACTGTGAAATTTGTGTGTACCTTTTTCAATCCCTTTTTTCACTGTTTTGATGGTAGTATTAGCTTGTCCATCTCCACTTGATTTTGCACCAGTACGACGCTAAAAATATTTTAAAGTAAAACATAATTGTCCTTATTTATTTTTAAACTGGAAACGTAATTTTTATTTATTTTATTTTATTTTATTTAATTTTATTTATTCTGATCAGCTAGGGTAAACTGGAAACATAATTTAATTATGCTATAATTTCAGGAGTATTTCAATTTAATTGTCATTTACAATCTACATAGGTATCACTGTGATCATGCAGTCTGCCTAAAATATTCAAACAAATACATTCAATGTTACATCAGCATATAGGAGAAAATCATCCAAACTGGACAACTTGTTGACACTGACAGATCAATGGTGTGTTTATATGTGATATTAAAACCATGAATGCACATGACATGCACATTGTAATACAACTCTTTCTCACACAAAGTGATGATAACAGTAAAAGGTGTCCTAGAAACAATAAATTTGTGTTTAACAAAAAATATTTTACACTGATTCAGTTCTTAAATATAAATCCAAATTCATTAAAACACAAAGTCCCAACATCTGGCATCTTGTTATCTGTTTGACCTCAGCTTCTGTCAGTACCCACTGGTCACTTTTGTCTAATCACACTGGTCTCAGCTGTTTGCCGAACATCCTAGATGTGCTCCCACCTCATGGATTTTGCCCTTGTTTTCTTTCCTTGAAGGTTCTCCCCCAGATAGCTGCATTGGGCCTTCTTTGAGAATGTTATTTAAACTGACTTCCCTCCTCCTTCTCCCTGTACACCTCTCCCCTGTTTTACTTTATGTCACATCATATATCACCACCTCACATGCTCTGTGATTTGCATATATCCATTTCTCATGCTTATGAGAATACAAACTGCACAAGGAGAATGTTGTCAGTTTTGTTAACTAGTAGTGTGTACTCCCCTGGAAGCAAGAACGTTGTCTGGCAGTAGTTGAAGCCCAATAAATATGTGTTGGATAAATGAATTTATAAGTGGTAATTATCAAAGAATAGATATGAGCTAGACAATTTTTAGATAAGGAGAGGGAAAAAATGGAACAAAAGTAATTGATGTAATAAAAGGCAAAAATGAATGAATGAAAAAGAATTTATAGTTAAAGAAAACATAAAATAAGATGGAAGAATAAATCCAATCAAATTATGAATCATAAGAGTGAATGAGTTAAACTCCCCTATTAAAAATGGAGCAAAAATCCAATTAAATGATCTCCTAGTTTCATTAAGGAATAAATAAAATGTAGGAAATTTGTAGAAACTTGGGTCCATAATTATAGTGGAAGACACCTAGTTAACACACCTAGTTAAATTTACATATAAAGTAGACCCAATTAAGGATATGGAGGAGTTCAGTAATATAGTAATAAGCTTAGTATTGTGCATAGATAATATTCTTTATTCAATCAACAAAAAAGTAGAATAATTTCAAACATCCATGGAACCTGAGACACCATAATACCATGACTAGACATTAAGCTCCAAAGAAATAATCTAGATTTTATTAGAAGGAAATTTGAAAAACTCACACAGTATATAATATATACCCCTGTTGACCTTGTTATTTTACATCCCAATTCTATACTATAGAAATACTCACAGATGAAAAGAAAAATATATGTACAGACATGTTAATTGTGGCATCATTTTTAATAGTGAAAAACTAAAAGTAACCTTCAGTTTATCAGTGAGAGAATGATTAAATAAAAAAAGTTAATCCCTATTATAGAACACTATATAGCAATCAAAATAACCAAGGTTTCTATAATATATTGCTCATCATAAGTGTCAAAGAGAGACATGTAGATTCATCACACTTATTGAAGCAATACATATAAACATGTAAATGAATAGATCTAAAATTGACAGAGTATTTTCTTAAAATTTTTTTTTCTTAAAAAAGCCTTTGATAAGGAGGGGAAGAATGAAGGGGGGGAAATGGAGGGGGAGACGAACCATGAGAGACGATGGACTCTGAAAAACAAACTGAGGGTTCTAGAGGGGAGGGGGGTGGGAGGATGGGTTAGCCTGGTGATGGGTATTAAAGAGGGTACGTTCTGCATGGAGCACTGGGTATTATACGCAAATAATGAATCATGGAACACTACATCAGAAACTAATGATGTAATGTATGGTGATTAGCATAACATAATAAAAAAAAGATATTAAAAAAAGCGTTTGACATTAGCTAATTCTGTGAAGAGACATCAAAAAGGGTAAAATAAATTAGGGAGCTTTACACTTTCACATACTTTTTGTGGAATTAGAAAATATTATGAGATTATTTTGATTTCTTCATTATACTTCTTTTTCAATATTTTCTATAATTCTATGATTCAGAGAAAAAATAAGCTTCACAAATTTAAAGAAAATTCTTTAGCAATATAAAAGAAATTTGAATCCACTCGTCATAATCCCAAGAAGAGCAAATCACTGAAAAACCACATTTATTGTCTCATATAAAGAATGTACAATTAACAATCATATGAGCAGTCATCTTGACAGTTCAACAACATTTTACATAATGGAGGTCAAAATCATTACAGAAATTATTAAGGTACTCTTAAAAAACCTTGTGAAATATTCTTAAATGATTGTATAATGTTTGATGGGAGCTCATGGTCCAAAATATCTTGCCGTTTTAGATAAATGATAGTTCTGATGGATTCTACTTCATTTCTTGCATCCCTTTAAACATATTTCAGGATGGTAAAGGAGTTTTATTGTAAAGTAGAAAAAGTGAAAAAAGCTGGAATAGTTGACTAACTTTATCGAGTATTTAATCAATAATCATATTTCTTTGGACACATTCCTGTTACATAAAAGAACAAAGATATTCTTTCTTCATTCCCTGTTCATTCTTTTTTTTTTTTTAAAGATTTTATTTATTTGACAGAGAGAGACATAGCGAGAGAGGGAACACAAGCAGGGGGAGTGGGAGAGGGAGAAGCAGGCTTCCTGCCGAGCAGGGAGCCCGATGCGGGGCTTGATCCCAGGACCATGGAATCACGACCCGAGCCGGAGGCAGACGCTTAACGACTGAGCCACCCAGGTGCCCCATTCCCTATTCCTTCTTAAAAAACATAGCTTTCATTTCAAAATGAACTTCCTTTTCTGTAAGAGTCTGTAGGTATTTTGCTTTGCACCTCTTTATGAAAAATAGAGTCTTACAATACTCATTGATATGGTTGTAAAAATATATTATTACTTGACACTTATGAACATATTTGCTTCTGGAAGTTACTGGATAGATACAGTGCTCTTCTTTTTTTTTTTTTAAATTTTATTTATTTATTTGACAGAGAGATACAGTGAGAGAGGGAACACAAGCAGGGGGAGTGGGAGAGGGAGAAGCAGGCTTCCCGCTGAGCAGGGAGCTCCATGCGGGGCTCGATCCCAAGACCCTGGGATCATGACCTGAGCCGAAGGCAGACGCTTAACGACTGAGCCACCCAGGCGCCCCACTCTTCTTTCAATGTAGAATGATGACAGAAGGAAGAATGGATTAAGCCCTCAAGTGCTTGTTCACACATGCTTGCAGACACCTGAACACACACACACACACACACACACAAATTGAAACACACAAGAACTGTAGAAAAAAAACTAAGTGAAGGGCTGGCACAGCAAAGGGAAATCTAAATATTTGGACTGAAAAGTAGCATGGAACAAAGGCAAGTGATTGTATGAGTTCAGCTCTGCCATTTTTTGAGGAAGAATAAATATCTCTTATGAAATTCCTCATAGTGTCAGCCTGTGGAGGACTCACTTGGGTGTTTGGACAGCTCATGTTTCTTGTGCAATGGGCTGTTAACTTTAGTGTGTATATTATGCGTATCTGCCAGGGCAAGGCAAGGCAGCTTCTGTTTATAAATAATGTAAGTTAATGTAATGTATCAAATGCTAAATTAGATAAAGTTCTACATGAATAATAATATCAGGGCACTGGAGCTTTTTGGTGCCACCCAAATAAATGACATCAAAGTATAGAGCACACAGAATTGCCACCCCAGCATTAGGGATTGCATTTAAGAATTCCACATATTTCAAATGGTTATTTAGAGTTATGCAGTTTTTATTAAAAAAAGAAAAATTCTGGAACTATATTTTTCTTTCTTTTATGATATTTCTCAATCAATATTAGACTTAAATATTTACTTGGTGGGGAAAGAATGGTGTCTTCAATAAATTGTGCTGAGAAAACTGGTTAACTACATTCAGAAAAATAAAATCGGACCCCTATCTTATGCCCACTCACAAAATGTATTAAAGAGATAAACATAAGACCTGAAACCCCAGAATTCCTTGAAGAAAATATAGGGGAAAACTCTATGAAATTGATCTTGGCAATATTTATTTATTTATTTATTGGATATTACACCAAAAGCACAAGCAACAAAAGCAAAAATAAAAACTGGGGCAATATTGGGGCACCTGGGTGGCTCAGTTGTTGGGTGTCTGCCTGCGGCTCAGGTCATGGTCCCGGGGTCCTCGGATCGAGCCCCGCATCTGGCTCCCTGCTCGGCGGCAGGCCTGCTTCTCCCTCTCCCACCCCCTCTGCTTGTGTTCCCTCTCTCGCTGTGTCTCTCTCTGTCAAATAAATAAAAATCTAAAAAAAAACCCAACAAAACAAAACTGGGGCAATATCAAACTAAAACACATCTGTGTAGCAAAAGAATCAATCAACAAAATGAAAAGGCAACCTGTGAAATAGACAAAAAGTATTTGTAAATCATATATCTGATAAGGTTTTAATATCCCAAATACATAAAAAACTCATAAAACTCAACAGCAAGGTAACAATTTGATTAAAAATGGGCAAAGGAATTGAATATTTTTCCAAAGAATTGTCCAATTGGACATTTTTCCAAAGAAGACATACAGATGATCAAAAGGTACATGAAAAGATGCTCAACATCACTAATCATTAGGGAAATGCAAATCAAAACAACGATGAGATATTACCTCACACTTGTTAGGATGTCTATTATCAAAAAAAAGAGAGAGATAATAAGTGTTAGTAAGGATATGGAGAAAAGGGAAACCTTGTGTATTGGTGGGAATGTAAATCCTGCTTCTAAACACGAAGTTCTCAAGGGTGCTAAATGCATAAGGGAAAAAAGCAAAGGGTAATTCAAATAATTTTTTATTAGTCACCTAGCACCATGCTAGGTCTACAGGAGAGATGCAAAGAGTAAAATGATTCTTCTTCTAAAAAGGATGTGAGGGGTGCCTGGGTGGCTCAGTCGGTTAAGTGTCTGCCTTCAGCTCGGGTCATGATCCCAGGGCTCTGGGATCGAGCTCCCCATTGGGCTCCTTGCTCAGCAGGAGCCTGCTTCTCCCTCTCCCTCTGCCTGCTCCCCCTGCTTGTACTCTCTCTCTCTGTCAAATAAATAAATAAAAATCTTAAAAAAAAAAATAAAAAGGACGTGTCTCTAAATTCCCATGTAGTCTTATGCTGAGCTGAGTTGAGCCACATGAAGAGAAGATAGATTCTCAAAGTGGCAGATGAGTTTGAGATCTAAAGTAGAAAAAACCATATTCCCTCCCTTGCCCCACTCCTCCCCCTGGGTGCATTCCCAGTATATTAATTTATTTCGATCACACTTTTTCAACTTAATGAAAATTCAACCTATAGATAAAGCATATCAAGGGAAAGGGGTTGTTGTCCTCCAAAATATAGCACAGTTTGTCAAAAGAGCTCATTCCCATTTTCCTGTCCTGTGGGACTATTAGACACCTCTTCCTAAGTGGGAGGCAGTTCTAGGCTGATGTAGACACACGTGTTGCGTGTTAGAGAGGAGAATGAGAGAGGAGGAACTTCCAGAAGGAGCCATCTCACAAGAGCCTTTGTTGACTGGACTTTGCTAATATCTTAGCCATCCAGGGTTTGCTTTAATCAGGTGGGTGCCATGAGGGGAAAGAGAGCTTGAGTTTACCTAGGGAATTGATATAATAATAAATAAAATGTGAATAAATACCTATTATTAAAATGTAAAGATTAGGAAAAACAAATTCCATATGATGTCACTCATATGTGGAATTTAAGAAATGAAACAAACAAGCAAAGAGGAAAAAAAACAAGAGAGAGAGAGGCAAACCAAGGAACAGACTCTTCACTATAGAGAACAAACTGATGGTCACCGGAGGGGATGTGGGTGGGAGGATGAGTGAAATAGGTGATAGGGATTAAGGAGGGCAGTTGTGATGAGCACTGTGTGATTAAAATAAAAATTTTAAAAAATGTAAAGATTAACATATTGAGCCCAGAACAAAACCAGAAACAAAACCCTAACCCAACTGCTTCATACACTCTAAAGCTAGAAAACCAAAGAAGTTAAACATTTTGGGAAAAAATATCAAGAAAATGAGCTAGTAGGGGGGACCTGGGTGGCTCAGTCGGTTAGGCATCTCTTGGTTTCAGCTCAGGTCATGAGCTCAAGGTTGTGAGATCTGTAGGACTCCAAGCTCAGTGGGGAGTCTGCTTGAGGTTCTCTCCCTCTACCTTCCCCTTTGCCCCTACCCCTGCTCTCATGTGTGCATACATGTGTCATTTCTCTCAAACAAACAAACAAACAAATAAATAAAATCTTTAAAAAGAAGAGAAAATGAATCTAGTAGGAATAAGGAAGTACCAAATTCTTAGTAGACAAAATGAAATTAAGACACAGAAAGCATTAAAAGCCAGGAAGGGTCTTTTTGTTTTTTGGAAGGAGCCATTATAACACAAATAAAAATATTCTAAAGTACTTTATATACTTAGATCAAGAAGAAATAAAGAGAAAATAATAATAACAGTGGATTTTGAAGCATGGCTTCAATCTTTAAAAAATCAGATAGAAAAAAGGAATATATGGAATACATCAGTAATATAATTTAATGGCTCCTTAATTCAGTATCTTTCAAACTTTGTGTATCTTTGTATACTAAAGAAATGACACCTTTTTTCCAGACCACATGGAACATTTGCCCAAATCTTTTTTCCCCCTAGCAAAAATGAACCATAAATTCCAAATAATAGAAAGATCTTTTTTGAACCTAACATCAATATCAGAATAAAGAAATAATCACAATATAGCAAACTAAAATCAGAAGGGTCTGAAGGAAATGAGAGGAATATGGATATGAATTTCCTCATATTTTTTCCAGGAATCAATAGGTAATTTACACAGATAGAAAACCAAGAAATAGTGACTTAGATAAATTACTAAAATTTATCAGAGTAGCCATCAGAAGAACATAATATGAGCAATAAGACTTCCATGTTACCCAAGGAAACAGCTGAACTACACATAAAATAAGGAAAATAGAAACCAAATATCAAGATATAGAAAACAAAGGGAGTTTTAAGACAAAGCACAAAGGAGTGATGAATTAGGACCATATATATATATATATATATATATATATATATATCTGTATATATATATATTCCATATCATTACCTATGGAAGTGGCAAAGTCTCTTATTCAAAGAAGAATTTTCT
This sequence comes from Neomonachus schauinslandi, assembly GCF_002201575.2. Taxonomy (NCBI): domain Eukaryota; kingdom Metazoa; phylum Chordata; class Mammalia; order Carnivora; family Phocidae; genus Neomonachus; species Neomonachus schauinslandi. The sequence continues at coordinate 47,081,315 of NC_058412.1, read as the reverse complement.
AAGAGAATTTATTGATTCATTCAACAAATACTCCAGTACAAGCATTTCCAACTGCTTTGGATAAGGCATTAAATCAGACAGAGTCCCCTGCTCTATTGTGTGCATATTTTAACAGAGAGAGACAAATAATATATAATATTATGAAATTAAACAGGAAAGTGGACTAGAGGATATCTGAGGATGGGGAGGTGGCTACTTGAGCTATCCTGCTTAGGGAAGGTGTCTTTGGAGAGCTGGAATCTGAACTCGTACCTAACCAATGATAGTATCACAAGGATCTGGGGACAGTGTGTGAGGGAGAGAGAAGAGCAAGTGCAAAGTATGAGAGCCTGAAATGAGTTCAGTGTATTAAGAGCAACAGAAGGCTGGTTGGGAGTGCAATTGGGGGTGATAGATAATTAGTTTAGAGTAACTTAGCCTGAGTTCTAACAGAAGTGAAGACTGAGACTACTTATGTATGAATAGATTATTTAGGCAAATGATTCTGGAGAGCAGGTGTGAGGTCAGGGAATGAAATGGAAGAGAGGAAGAGCCAATGCAAGAGTGCTTTATGAACCTGGCCACTGCTAGTGCTACTTGATTATGGAATATATCTCAAAACCATGTGTCCCAGGAAGAAAGGGGATACATTATCCATGTGCTCCAGTCCTAATTGGTCAAGGGTTGCCTCATTGGGTTTTAACTTTGCTGCACTTCCACGACACACAATTGTGAATGCTGATTGGAGCCCCAGGGGTTTCAGTGACATCAGAGAAGACCTGGGGCAGGAACTGAGAGACACTGTTCAAGGTACTGCCATGTTGCAGTTGTAGGAAAATGGTGTAAGTCTGAATAGAACTGGTCACTGCAGCTGGGGCTGAAATGAGAGAATTTCATGTGGTGCATGGAATAGGTCTAATGAATAAAGGTAGATAGAGTTGGAAAAGGACATACAATTAGATGGTATATTTCAGAAATGCATGTAAAACAATGTGCTTCGGACATATTGCAAATAAAAGGGTGTGCAACATATCTACAGGCACACACACACACACACACACACAAGAAAAAACCGAGCTCGAAATATTAACGTCAGAGAGAGCTGAATTCAAGGTAGAATTATTTTTTAATGATAAAGAAGGTCTTCACATAATAGTGAAACTTAGAGTTCATTCACTACAAGGCTGTACTATGAATCTTTATAAACCAAACTATGCAGCATAACATTTATATATATGCATTTTTATACATATATATCCTTACATAGAGATTATAAAGTTTTCTTAAGCACGTATAAAACATTTGCAGAAGTTAAAATAGATTATATATCAAGCTATAAAGTTTAAACAAATTGCAAAAGTATAAATAAACCAGACTATATTTTCTGAACACGATTCAATAAATCTAAAATAAAGAATCAAAAATCAATATAACAACCAACTGGATGGGCAATAACTCTATATTAAACAAAGCTGTTTTTTCAGAATATCTAGAAAATAATGAAGATGGAAACATGTATCAGTACATACATATAGTTAAAGCAAAGATCAGATAAAAATTCATGATCTGAAATATGGAAATTACTAAGGAATGAAAATTAATAAATTAAGACAATTAAAAAAGTTCAGGAATCAACAAAGCAGAACGAAGGAGTCAATAAAAATAAAAACAAAATAATAACACAGAAAACAAGAAAAATACCTGAATTCTTAAGAGATCTCTGTATGTTTGTTTCTGTGCTTTTGGAAGACAGGAGAGAGGAACAAACAACCAACCAAGTAAAAAATTAAATAGAGCATAGATCCTAAAACTCAGGCATGCATCAGAATCACCTGTAGTCTTGTAAAAACACCAATGGTTGGGCCCACCACTGGAATTTCTGATTTAGCAGGTCTGGGGTGGGGCCCAAGCAATGCATTTCTTTGTTCTTTTTTTTTTTTTTTTTGAGAGAGAGAGAGAGAGTGCATGCCTGCTGGAGTGAAGGTGGGGGGAGGGGCAGAAGGAGAGAGAGGGCGAGAGAAAGGGAGAGAGAATTTTAAGCAGACTCCTCACCCAGCACAGAGCCCTACCCGGGGTTTGATCTCATGACCCTGAGATCATGACCTGAGCCAAAATCAAGAGTGGGAGGCTTAACTGACTGAGCCACCCAGGCTCCCCTAGCAATGCATTTCTAATGATTTTCCAGGTGAAGTTGGCATAGCTGGTATAGTTCAGATTGGTATAGAGAAGTTCTGAGACAGAGAAACAAGTTAGCTAATATAAATGAAGGAAATGAAAGAGAAAAAAAACACAAAGAGGTAAATAAAATCTGATTAGGTGAATAACAACTGAAACAGAGGAAATGGAGACATTTATTCAGCAGTTTTCAACCTTGACTGCTCATTAGAATCATGGGGGAACTTTCACAAAAACCTGATACCCAGTCCCCTCCATGGTTGGGTTAAATCAAAATCTTTGAGGTCTAGGTATTGGAACTGTTTAAAAGCTCCTGAAGTGATTTTGATACTCAGTATGGTCTGAGAAGCATTAGAATACGGGGTTTATTGTATTCCAGGATATAATTTGTAAACGGGGATTTTGGAAAATTCTCAATTTTCCTTAGAATGGGAACTACAGGTTGCAGGTGGAGGTATATTCCTCCTCCTGATCGGTTCTATTACTCAGTCCTTCTGGACTTTTTAAACTGGAAGTTTAGGAGACAGAACTGAGCATAGTATACTTAGTGCCTTCCACATGTTTGTGTTTTCCTTCTGCCTTCTTGCAGATAGGGTGCTTTCTGGTCAGTCTTCATTCTAGACTGTGAATGTTCCACCTATCATGGGAAGCCTGAGATCTTTCAGCTATATGCCTGAGTCTGAAATAATTTTTTAAAAGCCAGCTTTATTGAGATATAATTCACATACCACAAAATTCACTGTTTTGAGATGTACAATTCAGTAGATTTTAGTATATTCTGCAGTATATTTTTATCATCCCCAAAAGAAAACTGGTATTCTTTAGCTATATGCCTCTGTCTTCCTCAGCCCTAGGCAGCCACTAATCTACATTCAGTCTCCACGGTTTTTCCTTTTCTGAATATTGAAAGATTAATTCTAAGTCATGCGAATTATTAGAAAGTTTCTATGTCCTCAAACCACAGACATAACTCATCAAGTTTTTACCCAAGAAAAATCTGATAGTTTGATACCCATCGGGGGGTCAGTTGGTTCCCAATCAAGAAGCAGTATTCATGTTTCCCTAAAACTCAACCACTGGATGAAATAAATTATTTCTTAGAGGAACATATGTTACCCAAAATGACTCCAAAAGTGATGGAAATATTGACAAATTTGTAACAAAGTTGACAAGAGCTATCCTGATGCCAAAACAGAAATGATGAAGAACAAGGTTATCTATTAGATTGACATAAAAATTAAAACTTCTGTATCTCCAGCATCATGATAAACCAAGATATGGTAAATATATAATGGGTGTGCACAGTAAAGAATTAATTTATAAAGAATTTTGTAAATCATTATGAAAAATGTTACCACCATAAAAAAAAGGGCAAAAGACATGTACATCTAGTTCAAAATGAAGAAATAACTTAAAAAAAAAAAAAACAGTTAGCTTAGCAAAGATACTCAACATTGTTGGAATTGAAAAGATGCAAATTTAAGCAATGGGATATTTTTCACATATAAGCAAAGATTAAAATATTAATATAGTCAATGTTGGTGAAGATGAAGGGAAATGGAAATATGCTGCTGAGAGTGAAGATTATAACTTCTCTAAAAGGCAATTTGTGATATGTAACACAATTAAATATAATCATCAGCACTCTATGTTTTGAATTTTAATCTCAGAAAATAGACAAATGAGTAAGAGTGTATTTCTAAGTTTGTTAAATAATATTTACAATAAGGAAATTTGGAAAAGCATAAATATGAAACACAGATGATTATTTTAATATATTTGGAAACATTCATGTGTTGATTTTATTTACTTCTGTTTAATGACAGAAAATGAATTAATGAAATATTGAGAAAAGCAGGTTATAGAATTTCCTATACAAGTATCCCATTCTGTTCACTGAAAAACAGTAACAATAATAAGTACAAAACAAACAAAAGTTACTCTTTTTATGGATTTTAAAAAAGACTGAGAGGAAATATATTTAAAAAATCATGATTGGGGTGATTTTTAATTACCTCTTTTTATTTTTCTGAGTTTTCAGATTTTTTTTACTAGCTTGCCTCTTTTATAATCAAAATTGAATTTTATGTCAAAGAGAAAAGTAAGTAGACCTTGCGATCATGTATCTGCCAGAGACCAGCTTGAAAATTTCACAGAAGTCATGTAATTTGCTGTACTGCGTGGTTATCAACTTCTGTGGAGAAAGCATTGGAGAGGAGGATAAATACATAATTTGAGAAGGAGGGTCAAGTGCTCTTATCTGAATACTTCTGTGTTCTGACTTCTGCCATAAACAATTACCAGAAACACACCCTATCATTAAAATAGTGACTACATATTTGAAGGGGGCATGTGCCTCTGGCCTTGGTGCTGAATTGTCCTTGTATTATTCTAAGGCTTTGGGTGTAAATTTGATAAGCATTAGAATCACTACAGGCAGGGGCGCCTGGGTGGCTCAGTCGTTAAGCGTCTGCCTTCGGCTCAGGTCATGATCCCAGGGTCCTGGGATCGAGTCCCACATCGGGCTCCCTGCTCGGCAGGAAGCCTGCTTCTCGCTCTCCCACTCCCCCTGCTGTGTTCCTGCTCTCGCTCTCTCTCTCTCTCTCTCTGTCAAATAAATAAATAAATAAATCTTTAAAAAAAAAAAAAAAAAAAACTAGAATCACTACAGGCAGATGTCCAATCATGCACTCAAAGATTCTGATTCAATAGGCTTGGGGTGGAGCCTAGAAATGTATGTTTTTAGCAGATGATGCTGAAAATGTTGCTTGTCACTTACTGTAGGGGCCCCATTCCCTAAGGGCACAGATGCTTCTTCAGTCTATTTCAGGAATGCTGAATTAAATAAGAAAAGAAGAGGAGAGAGAGAGAGAGAGAGAGAGAGAGACTGAGCTACTGCTGGAGGAAATTAGAAGACTTTTGATCTATTTGGTTTTTAAGTGATTCTGATTACTGAGAAAAAAACAGGAAGAGAAATGTGTGCACGAAATATGCAAAACTATTTAAGCGTGCTCATGAGGAGAAAAAACTTTTTTATTTTATTTTTTATTTTTAAAGATTTTTATTTATTTATTTGACAGAGAGAGACACAGTGAGAGAGGGAACACAAGCAGGGGGAGTGGGAGAGGGAGAAGCAGGAGAGGGAGAAGCAGGCTTCCCACAGAGCAGGGAGCTGGACGCAGGGCTCGATCCCAGGACGCTGGGATCATGACCTGAGCCGAAGGCATACGCTTAACGACTGAGCCAGGCACCCCGAGAAAAAAACTTTTTTAAATTAAAACAGTAGACAAGAAGAAAACCAGCTGGTAAGAAACAACATCAATAAAATGTTGTCAATTCAGTTCATACAATTCAGCATGCATGATTTTCCATTATTTTTAATATTTATATTGATATTTTCTGATTTTTACAGAACTTTTACATCATAATTATATTAATGATTTTATGATACTTCTGTTGAGGTTTTGAAAGTTATAACAATATATTCTCTGGTAAAGTCTGGTCAATGTGTTCACCTGCTCTATCCTCACTTTTTCAGCCACTGCTGAAATTTTTTGAACTGACCAAGGGACACTTCAGATAAACAGCAAGGCCAATTATATCACTATAAGCATAATCAGGAAACCATTACAAGAGAATGCCTGAAGGCTTATATCAGGGATTGCAAAGTCCAACAGATAATGTGGCCAGAGAGACAACAATGGTGGTGGCAGGAACCCGGTGGAGACTGTGGCAAAATGCCCTTTCTGCAGATGACAGCCGCTAATCAAATCCTTCCCACTGTTGCCCTGTCCATTGTGTCTGCCTCTTTTGTATTTTAAGACCAGCTGACATCTCAATAGCTATGTGAATCCCCCAATTTTTGTATTTTAGGAACTACTTAAGTATTTAAATAAATCACAGTGTGGGCCAAGCAAACACATCAAATGTGTCCCTGGGACAGCCACCTTTGGCTTAGATCAGAGCAAATAAAAGACATTCCCTTCACTCTCCAATTTCTTCCCTCCAGAGTCTATGGAGGGAACCACTAATCATTGCAAACAAGCTCTAATTTGGCAGCTTCCGAGAAAGATCAACATTTCCCTGGGCAAGTTATTAAGAGATTTATGGGTTAGAGGACCTTAACATGCTTTACTTGGAGGAATGGGAGCAAGGAAGATAAATGAATGGGAACCAAAGATGTGGATATGTAATCTGTATTTGGAAAATATAGCTTGACCTCTAAGATTCTTTTTTTTCTCTATGCCAATATCTACCCTTCCCCCAACTCCCTGCAATTGTGCCAAGCTGTCTGCAATATGCTTTTCCACATCATTTGATGAACATAGCTTGATAGTGTTAGAAAAACTGCACCCTGCTAAGATGCTATATCATATCATTGAATTGATGAATAAAATGAGAATTCATTATCTTCAAGGCATTGAAATGCAGCCTGGATTACTCAGCTTTGCATCATTTTAATAGGAAGTTTGCAGCATAATCTCCCTTTCAAATGTAAGATTTCTTTAGAGATTGATAAGCAATGCACTTGTGTGTGAATCAGTCAAAAGTAAGCCAACTGCAATATTGGAAGAACTCCATAGAGGTCAAAAGTGAGAAGAAAGGTATTGGGGAGATATGCATTACACTTAGCTCCTCTTTTATTACATTCTAGTCTTAAACCAGTTCTGAACTTGTAGGCAGATGGCAATGGGTAATTAAAATGCTAGCAAAATTATGGAAGGTGAAAGTAACTTCTACGTCTCTGTAATGGCAGATATGAAAAAAATATGCACACAGTTTGCAATGAAATGATGCAAAGATGAGGACTAAAATCAAACTTGTTGCTGGGTAAAATAGCATCCATTAAGGTGCTCTCTTTTCCTTTGTGTTCCACTTGAGAAAGACACTGATTTATATCTGAGGACTAACAGGAGTAAGGCAAAATTTTTCAAAGTAAAATGGATACATATATTTCTGGATATTATACAAGTAGCTTGGAAACCTAACTGTTGATTGCTTGTTGTTTTTATTACTGGGGATAAAAGGTGACACCCATCGAAATTGAAGGAAAATAATCACAATAGCTTTTAGTAGAAATTCATTAATGCCAACTTGGGAAATTACACCGTTAACTCCCACAAACTAAATTAAACATTAAAGCGGAGAAATGAGATACAAGCTTTGCTTTCCACTTAAGACTTTTTCCTTACTAGGTTATTTTATTTTAAAATTATTGTTAGGGAGCCTGGGTGTCTCAGTTCATGAAGTGTCTGCCTTTGGCTCAGGTCATGATCCCAGGGTCCTGGGATTGAGTCCTGCATTGTGCTGTCTGCTCAGCGGGAAGCCTGCTTCTCCCTCTCCCTCTGTCGCTGTCCCTGCTTGGGCTCTCTCACGCACGCTCTCTGTCAAATAAATAAATAAAATCTTTAAAAAAAGAAAGAGAGAAAAAAATAAAATTATTGTCAGGGTAACACATTTTAATGATCAAATTTTGGAGACCAGATAAGCCAAAAGAAAATTAAATTCCTTTCTAATCTCATCATTCAGAATAACCATGGCTAATTTTTGAATTATTATTAAATTCCAAATGGGATTGCAATTTTATACACTGCTTTGTAACTCAATGTTTTTCTATTTTCTTTAATTTTTATAACCATTTAAAATTATAACATTTTCTTCCCTTGTGTGGATGCACCACAGTTAAGTAAATACTTGTTGTATTTTAGGTGGCTTCCAATTTTCTTATAACCAAATTATTTTGAAATTTAACTTAAACACTTTAACTTTATAGCAGTATGCCAGAAATGATGCTAAAGTATTTCTTTAGGGTAGTATAAGAAGTAAAATGAGGGTTTCTGTGTTAAAAGATTCGTATATGCTATCATGGTTTTTGATACATCATGTTAAATTACAAATTTTAAGTGTACAGTACAGTATTAATTGTATGCACAATGTTGTACAACAGATCTCTGGAACATTTCACCTTGCATGACTCAAAACTCTATACCCATTGAATAGCAATTTTGTATTTCACCCTCCTCCAGCCCCTGGCAGCCACCATTGAGCTTTCTGCTTCTATGTGTTTGATTACTTTAGATACTTCATCTAAGTGGAATCATGGCAGGACTTGTCTTTCTATGATTGGCTTATTTCATTTACCATAATGTCCCAAGGGGCATCTAGGTTGTCACATATGACTGGATTTCCTTTCTAAAGGCTTAATAATATTCCATTGCATGTATATACCATATTTTCTTTATTCATCCATCAATGGATATTTAAGTGTTTTCACCTCTTGGGTGTTATGAATAATGCTGCAATGAATACGGGAGTGCAAATATCAATTTGAGATTCTGGTTTTAATTCTTTCAAATAAATATCCAGAAAGGAGATTACTGGATCATATAATAATTCTATTTTTAAGTTTTTGAGGGAACTCAATGTTGTTTTTCATAGTGGCTGTACCGTTTAACTTTTTTCATCCATAGTGCACAAGAATTCCAATTTCTCTACATCCTTGACAACATTTGTTATTTACTTATTTAATTTTTTTAATAATGGCCATCCTATGATAAAGGTGTGAGGTGATACCTCATTGTGGTTTTGATTTGTCTTTCCCTGGTGACTAATGATGTTGAGCACCTTTTCATGTACCTGTTTGCCATTTATATTTTTTCTTTAGAGAAATATCTATTAAAAGACTTTGCCCATTTTTTGGTTAGATTTGTTGTTGAGTAGTGGGAGTACCAAAAGTGATTGTACTGGCTCAAGCCTCTTAACTCGATTCTGGATTTTTGAATTGGTCTGTGTAATGTATTTGGATTGGTATTTTCATGGGGGAAGGAGGGTCTGAGGCTTCCCTTTTTGCCATCTTACTGATGTCACTTTTCAATTTTAATTTCTTTTATGTATTGAGTTTAAGTTCTTAAAGCTTCATATGTGCTGCAGTATTTTTTTCCACTCATTGTATTTTAATTTGTTTATATACAAATGGATATTGCTTATACAAGTTTTATGCAGAAATATGTTGATCTTTTCATTTATGATTTCTGCTGGTGTTATGCATAGAATGACTTCCTCCATTCCAAAGGAAAATATTTACCCTTATTTTTAAATTGTTGACAATATCATTTTTACTTAAACTTTTAATTGATCTGAAATTTATTCACATGTAAGGAAAAGAGTAGACATTGAACTTTGCTTTTCCCAAATACAATTTAATAATAAATCAATTTATTTTTTGATAGATTTTATAAGCCTATGTACTATGCCCTAAATAATGACATTTTAATGATATAATTTTAATCTTCTTGAATTTGCTAAGACTTGTTTTGTGACCTAACATATGATGTATCCTAGAGAATATTCCCTGTATGCTTGAAAGAATATGTATTCTGCTGCTATTGAATGGAATGTTCTGTATATATTTTTTAGGTCAATCTGGTTTAACATGTACTTTATGTTCAATGTTTCCTTACTGACTTTCTGTCTGGATGATATTGTGGAGGGTGGGATATTGAAGTGCCCTGCTAGTATTGTATTGTTATCTATTTCCACTTTCATATCTGTTTATATTTCCTTTATACATTTAGGTGCTCCAGTGTTAGGTGCATAAATATTTAAAAATGTTATATTCACTTGATGGATTGACCCCTTTATCATTATATAATAATGATCTTTTTTGTCTCTTGTTACAGTCTTTGGCTTAAAGTTTATATAGCTACCCCTGCTTTCTTTGGTTTCCATTAACATGGGATATCTTTTTCCATCCCTTCACTTTTAGTCTGTGTGTATCCTTAAAGTTGAAGTAAGTCTCTTACAAGGTGGGGCTTTTTAAAATGCATTTAGCCATTTTATGTGTTTTGATTGGAGAATTTAGTCCATTTACATTTAAAGCAGTTATTGTTAGCTATGGACTTACTACTGCCATTTTAATTAATTTGGGGCTCTTTTGTAATTCTGTTTTGTGTTGGTCTCAGCCTATTGATAGAGATATCTAGGAATGCCTGGAGCACTTATATGGGCCTGTACTACTTGTGGCAAGCCCCCATAGGCATTTCCCCAACTGGAATTAGTGTTGTAGCTGGACTGGCCCTTGTGGTTCTTATTACGATTGCAAGATGCACCTCAGCAACAACTGTTGGGAACTTTGAAAAAACAGTATTTATTGTTCACAGGTCCTGAAGGGTATGTGGCATGCCTGGGACCACACAATTTGCAGGTAGAGAGAAAGAGGTAGCACAGACTTGGGTTCTGCATTTATTGAGGTTAAGGGTGGGTGTCTAGGACTTTGCAGCTTCACTCTTTGTTGATAAACTTAAAATTAAATATATATATATACACACACATATATACACACATATTCAATTTTAGTACGTTTTCCAATAAGCAAAAGTAATAAAATTAAAAAATTACCTGTATCTTTTTAATCATTATCAATCTTTCCATACAGATCTTATCATATTTTAAATCTATGAATATATATATGTTTATGATTTAATCTATGAATATATGTTTATGCATATATGCAAATATATACATTATTTTTATTTTTTAAAATTTTTTTCTTAAATTTATTTTTTCTTTTAAAGATTTTATTTATTTGACAGAAAGAACACAAGCAGAGGGAGACAGGGAGAAGCAGGCTCCCTGCTGAGCAAGGAGCCCAATGTGGGACTCAATCCCAGGACCCTGGGATCATGACCCGGGCCGAAGGCAGCCGCTTAACTGACTGAGCCACCCAGGCGTCCCTATACATTATTTTTAAAATAAAATGAAATTATTACTTTTGGGGATAGTCTGTTATGTCAGTTCAAAATTTTATTTAATTGATATTAACAGAGACATAATAATAGTTGCTTAAACAGATCAGGAGGTGTTTTCTTTCACAAAAAGAATTCCAGAAATGGATAGTTCATGTCTGGAATGATTGATGGTGCCACAGACTCTTAGGAATCTAGGATTCCTCTATTTTTTTTTGCTTTTCCCTCTCTATTCTCTAAGTCACAAGAAAGCTGCTGAAACTCAGTAATAAAGTCTGTTTTACAAGCTAGAATTAGAGGAAAAGTGAGGAGGCAAAAGGAGCTCAGATGGAAGATATATCAGTCTTTAAAAAGCTCTCCTGGAAGGTCTGCAAACACTTACATATCATTGGTCAGTCCTTTTAGTTTTTAGCTGACCTTTTTGCCTGTCCAGATAAAATCAAGGTTTTATTACAGGGGAGCAATGGATTATGGATACTGACAATTAGTCTATGCTATTTCCATTTACCACTGAATATTTTTCTATAACCACACATTTTTTGACTATATTATCTAGTTATATGGACACTATCATTTAACCAAGTCCCTGTGTTGGACATTAGTTGTTTCAGATTCTTCACTTCTATGAAGAGGGCTGTGATGAATATCCCCATAGTTGTATTTCTGTATATCTGGGTTTATATTCTTAGAATATATTTCTAGGAGTGGAATTGCTAGATGAAAGGATATGCATCATTTTAAGCCTTTTGATGGGAATTGCCAAAAATCAGGCTTCCGATCTTTGTGCATTCATCATTTCTTGACTTGTAATTTTGGACAAAATCCCATGATTTAGGATGGTGCTTCTCAGATTTGTCTATTGCATCTATTTCCTCCTGCCATTAAAAAAATTCTTGTCAGAGTTAATGGGAAGACCAGCACAGTTTGTGATGAAATCCCATTGAGGTAGTCTAGTTTTGATTAAACATTATGAGTAAATTATTAAACCCTACAAAGAAAAGACATCTGCATTGCCATGTACATTAGCTTGGAACATAAACAAGGCTGCAGATAAGCTGGGGAATTGTTAGTGCTCCATGGAACGCACTCAATCACCACTGTAAGAAAGGAAGAGATTGTCTTTTATAACCACTAAAATAAATTTCTTGTAAATGTTAGGAGTTTATTCTATGATATACTGAGATTTGTTTTAAAAGTGTAAACAGAAAGGTTTAGCTTTTATCGGCCCCTCCCCTCCCCCACACAGATGCATACACAGACACACATACAGAGCCATTAAATTTGTAGGTGCAGTTCAATGCCCATAAAACATTCCCAGGGGAGCATTTTGAAAATGTGGAGTGTAAGGCTTTATAGAAAATTACATCACACCAAGATGTGACTCTGATATGAAATTCTATTAAGATGAGATCCAAAGAGAAGAATTATCCCTGTTCTGTTCTTTGAAATTAATTTTGGCTAGGCTTCCAGGACAACAGAGAGAACTGTCCCTCTTGTGGGTGGAGACTTTTGGTATGCCAATAGTAGTGGAGACAGGTGAAAGCAGATGTTAGAATCAGGAATCATTGAGAAAAATACAGATCACCATGTAATTAAATTAAAATTAACAAATCCTTAATTTTGGAGTAAATTGAGGAAGCAAAGTAAAACAATAATCAGACAAATAATGACTGAAATCACATGCACCATATTATACCCTCAACAAAAGATAAACAGGTAAATCCTCTCTCACTCTTCTTTTTTGTTTGTTTGTTCTTTTTGTTTTAGAGAGGGAGAGAGACAGAAAAGAGGGAAGGGGCAAAGGAAGAGGGAGAGAGAGAATCTTAAGCAGGCTCCACACCCAGAGCAGGGCCCGACAGGGGGCTCCGTTTCACAACCCTGAGATCAGACCTGAGCCAAAATCAAGAGTCGGATGCTCAACCGACTGAGCCACCCAGGTGTTCCCTCTCTTACTCATCTTTATCACTCTTGGCCTATTTATTTCCCTCTCTCTTGTTATTAAAGTTATTTGGCTTGAAAGATTAAAAATGTATTTGTTGGATCCGGTAAACTTAGTCATATAAAGCACTTTTCTATGTATGTGGCATTTTATAATCTTATGACTATCATTTAAATTTTAGCATTTTATTACCGCATTTTCTTTTTTTTCTTTATATATTTTTAAAGAAATCCCCAGTAAATGTCAATTTAACAAAATAAGTATTTTTTCTAATGGACAAATGTATATGAAACTTAATCTTACCTAAATTGAAAAAGAAAGAAAAGTAGAACCTAACCAGTTTAAAAAGTAAGCAGTTTCATGTATGATTCAATGTAGACCTTTGAAGCTATTTGCTTTATTTTCAGTTTTGATTACTTGGCCTCTTGGGCTCTCTTCCCTGCCTCTACTACTTGAGATCAATCTTCACATCATCTCAGTTCCAAGGACATCAGGAGCATATGGCTGTGTTTTAACAGAATATCTCCCAAGATAAACCAGAGAAATCTGAGGAGACTCTACAAGGTTGCACAGTATATGATTTTGTCTGTATAGAAGACTGGATGATATCAGACATTGGATAACTTATTTTTTTCTTTTAGCTTTTTAAAACTTTCTTCCCAGTTTTATTGAGATATGATTGAGATACAACACTAAGTTTAAAGTGTATAGCATGGAAACATTTACCACTTACAAAGAGGTATAATGAATAATACAATTAACACCTGTGCACACAACCCAATTTGAGAAGTAAAACAGTAACAATACAGTTGAATTCCTTCTGTGGTATATACGCATAATGGAATAGTAAGCAGCAGTAACAATAAATGAATCATAGCACATATATCAACAAGAATGAATTTTAAAAGCATAATGTTGAAGTAAAAAAATCAAGTTGCAGAAGTAATACTACAGTAGGATATCATATATGAATAGCACCCTACTGTAATGTATAGCATATGTGATAAACTAACTATGCATAGTGTATCATATATCATATAGTATATACATTTATAGACATTATATATTATATAACATGTCTACATTTCATCCAAATATATAATATGTATCCCTATATAGTATATATATTTATAGTTTAAATTATGAGAAACAGAGTACCGTATATTGCTTAAGGGACACACGTAAGTAGGTAAACATGAAGAAATATATGTCTTGCTTATAGGAATACCATTATCACTAAAGGAAAAGTCATGTTAACAGTACTAGGTAACTGTGTAATGGAATAATAATATTTGAGTGCTTTAGGTTTTAAAAGTGAATATCAGGACTGATAATTAAATTCCTATGAGTATATTGAGAGCTAGCTAACATTATTGCTTGCTTGACCAGTGTTAGACATTGAAATAACAATGTTTTCCCATTGATCCTCACAATCACCCTAAGAGCAGGTATTACTCAGAAATCACAATCCTATTACCTTCCACCTTTCAGCCATTTCACCTCCAATCCCCACTCATTCCTTTTACTTTCGCCCCTGGCTCCTTCCTGCACTCTCCCTTTGCGTTCCAACCTCACCATTTGCCTGAAGGGTCCACACAGCCTTGGAATCTATTTTCAAACTTCCTATTTTCTTTTCTTTTTTTTTTTTTGAAGATTTTATTTATTTATTTATTTGACAGAGAGAGAGAGAGAGCTAGAGAGGGAATCCAAGCAGGGGGAGTGGGAGAGGGAGAAGCAGACTTCTGGCTGAGCAGGGAGCCTGATGCGGGGCTTGATCCCAGGACCCTGGGATCATGACCTGAGCTGAAGGCAGACGCTTAATGCCTGAGCCACCCAGGCGCCCCTAAACTTCCTATTTTCTTAAGCATGTCCCAGTGCCTTGTTACCTTCATCACCTTCATGACCTCATCATCATGAGCGAGGATAATTTTTCTTTCCTTTGGTTTAACTCATACGTACCTCTATTTTCATCCTTATCATAGTGTTTTAGCATTATTTGTGTCATGGGATCTTCTCTTAGACTGTCTTATTCTTGAGTGAATAGACTCTGTATCTCTGGACTTCTGGAAGTTAGGATTATATTTAAATTTATAATATGTGTTTGTTAAATGGAATTGAACTATTTTCCTAAGAAAGCTGGTTGGTGGGTAAGAAATATTTTTCTGAAGCAAAATAGTAAAAGAAGACTTTCTTTTGGGGACATAGCTTGCAATCTTTAATAACTCAGAGTACAGGGACTTGGCTCTCAGGATCCGCCCACTCTCTGCTTAGATCTGAGGAGAGGGAGGGTTGGAAGGAAGGGGGAACTGGAAGGGAATCAAGAAGTGTATATGCCATAAGCTCACCTAAAATTATCCAGTCAGAAGCTGAGAGAATGCAAAGAATTGGGAAACACTGTTGAGTGACTTATGATGAACAAGGCTATGAGAAAAGAAAAGAAATAGGAAGAAAAGTTGTTGAGACGTAGTTAGATGAATACAGATTTTTTACTTTATGACTCACATTTATATTTGCATCACTTTTTTTTTTTTTTTTGCTTTTTTTGTGAATTGATGGATGTGGAGGAAACCCACAAATAAGGTAGAAAAATCAGGGTAAGTTGCCTTATAAAATAGGAATAATTGCAATTAGACTAAAATTCACTATTGAAAAATATTTTTTTTATTAACATATAATGTATTATTTGTTTCAGGGGTACAGGTCTGTGATTCATCAGTCTTACACAATTCACAGCACTCACCATAGCACATACCCTCCCCAGTGTTCATCACCCAGCCACCCTATCCCTCCCACCCCATCACTATTGAAAAATATTAAGGCTCAAAGTTAGGCGATAGATCATCATTAATTACTTATTTGATGTTTACTACTGATTTTAAGGTTTCAAAAGATTTAAGAAATGTAAGCCATGGTCCTTGTTCTTAAGGTGTTACCACTTTGTTAGGAAGAGAAGGCTTATTTACATGAAATAACTGGATAGCATGGAATGTTATGGTGGCAATTCTGTGTGTTGTAGCAATCCAGAAAGAAGAAAGCCCCTGCCAAGTGTCAACATTGCCCTTGGAATGTGTGTGAATTATTTGTTTGCTCTTCTCAATAACTGAAAAGTATAGGCTGTTTCTTGTTTATGGATGAAGACCGTTGAGTGTCCTGGAGGTTAACAAATAGAAGCAATAAAGCAAGACTGTATAAACAGTCAATTATAACTGTCTCTCACTTGCTTAAAAAATATGATTTGACATCCCATTTCCTACCAGATCAAGTCTAAACTGCTTAGCCAGGGAATCAAGGCTCTGCTGCTGGATGCTATGCTTCTATACTTCCAGGTGGTCGAGGTTCTGTTCTTGGAGCTGTTAGTAACTCACCCTGACTTTGGACAAGTCACTGCACCTTAGTTGTTCTGTTGTTGTTGTACATTGTGGTAAAATTCACATAATCTAAAATTAACCACTTTAAAAGTGAACAAGTCCGTGGCATTTATTATATTCACAATGTGTATAACCACCATCTCTATCTAGTTCCTAAACATTTTGATCACCCCAAAATAATACTCCAGACCCATCAAGCAGTTGCTTTCCATTCCTTCCTGTCCCCTGCCCCTGAGCACCACCAATTTGCTCTCTGTTTCTGTGGATTTACTTATTCTGAGTATTTCATATAAGTGGAATTATACAAGATGTGATTCTTTGTGTCTGGCTTCTTTCATTCGGCACAATGTTGCAAGGTTCATCCATGTTGTAGTATGTATCAGTACTTTATACTGAATACGGCTGACTACTATTTAATTGTATGTAAATACCGTATTTTGTTTATCCATTCATCAGTTGATGGGCATTTGGGTTGTTTCCACCTTTTGGCTGTGGTGAATTTTGCTGCGCCCCTCAGTTTTAATAGCAACAAAATGAGTGTATGGACTAAATGGTCTCTGTCATCACTTCCATCTCCAATAATGGTTCTATGAACCTATTTTAGACTTGAAAACTTCTTTTTACCCCTTGATACTAAATAGACTAGCCATCAAAATGCACATCAATCTTTCTTCCTCTCAATCTTTGCTCAGTTTCTTCTTCAATATGAAATAATTCTTTCATTTAAAAATATTTATCAAAAATCCTGCTCAATATTTAAGATTAAGGCCAAATTTTACCTTTCAAAATCAGGCTTTCATGATGCCCTCGCTGTAAGTGACCTCTTCCTCTTTACACTTAGGATAAATTTTTGATTTGTACTAATTTCTCCTAATGTATTTAATATTTTGTTCATATTCAAATACCTATATTTGTTGCTAGAATATTTTTATAACATTTTTTGGTGTTAATTAAAATTTAAGCATTCCATTTGGTTTTCACATCTCTTTAGATTTTTTCACCTTTTAAAAAAAATGACGCTGACTTTTTGATGATTTCAAGCGTTTAAGCCCCCTCTGCCCCAGATGCTCAGGAAGAGTCCTTCTTTAACAACAAAGTTCAGAAGTTTTATGTAGATATATCTAGGTGTTTCTATTGTTATTTCCATAGTTATTTTTAGTGTTAGAAGAACTTAATTCTGGGCCTGAATTGTAGCTCTTTTTTTTTCCCAGTGGAACAGAGACTTGCTACCTGAGGTCTATAACTTAATTTTTTTTTTTAAATCCATGTACTTTGAAACTATGCATAATTGTAAGTGGGAAGAGGTTTATACTTTTCATTAGATTCTAAAATGGGTACTTTGTCCTATTCATTGCACCATGGGAAAAATTTGACTCTTATTCTGAATAGCAGAAACATTTCCCAACACTGTTGCTAGGACTTTTTATGATATTGTAGTGGCATTTTTAACTTATTTAAAACATTTTCTATCTCAACCATCCTGCTTTTTTTATTCCTGCCTACATTTACTTCAAGCTCTCTTTCATCTCTGTTGGCTTTCTTATCTCATCTGTCATCTCTTATTTTATATTTTAAATTTTATTGAGAACAAAGGCAAAAGTAGATCCTGTTTAAAGTGTACTTTGTTTTCTATAGTAAAGCTTGCTCCTTCTAACTCTTCCTCATTCCTTTGAGCACTATGTTAATAATGCCTTATTTTTTCCCAGTTATTTCCAGAAACTTCATGTTGATTTTTATCTGCTTCTGGGTCTGATTTTTGTTCCATATAATGTGGATAATTTTCCTGGAATCCCTACATTTTTCAGCTGGGCACAGCTAGATTTCTTCTCTTCAGTTGTAAGCAGGGTTATAATACATTTAACTTGCATTGTCTATTCAGAGGAGTGTGAATGGGCCTGTGACTGAGGGAAGTCACAATATGAGAGTGTAAATATTTGTGAAGTCTCTGTTTGGATTTAACCCCTAGGGTAGGTAGAATAATGGTCCCCCAAAGATGTTCACATCCTAATCCCTGGAATGTATGAATATGTTAAGCTACTTGGCAGAGGAGAATTAAGATTGCAGATGGAATTATGGTTGCTCATCAGCCTGCCTTCAAATAGGGAGATTATCTGGGATTATCTCAGGTAGGCTCATTGCAGGCTTTGAAGATAGGCCATGAACTCAGAAATGCAGGTGACTTCTAGAAGCTAGGAAAGTCAAGGAAACAGATTCTCCTCTTGTGCCTGTACAAGGAATGTAACTTTGCCAACACCATGGTTTTAGCCTAAGGAAATCTGTGTCAGACCTTTAACCTACAGAGCTATGAGATGATACATTTGTGCCATTTTAAATCACTGAATGTAAGGCAGTTGGTTATACCAACAATATTTTGGCCTGGCCTTTACTTCAGGTATACTTTGCAGCTGTGTCCAGACTTCTTCCACGTGGGAGAGGAGTTCTTTCCTAGCAAGGTAGAACGTCATCTTGCCATTTGATTTGACCTGATTACAAGAATGACCTGACCCTCCAGCACAGTTGCTTCAGAACAGTGTTATTACACAGCAAAGAAAGGAAATCTACATGTTATCCCGTGTGATCTCATCTGTCCTGTGAGCCAGCCTCATTCTTCAGCCTTCCCTCTAAATAAAGTGGTAAAGACTTCTGCCAATTTCTTTTTTCTTACTTTTCTTTGACATATTTTTTTTTTAAAGATTTTTATTTATTTATTTGAGACAGAGAGAATGAGAGAGACAGAGAGCACATGAGAGGGGGGAGGGTCAGAGGGAGAAGCAGGCTCCCTGCCGAGCAGGGATCCCGATGCGGGACTCGATCCCGGGACTCCAGGATCATGACCTGAGCCAAAGGCAGTCGCTTAACCAACTGAGCCACCCAGGCGCCCGACATATTTTTTTTTTAATGTGAAGTTGAGAATTTGCGTTGTGGTTTTTCTTCATTTTGTCCGACTTGCAATATACTAGAATTCCTCTATGTTTCCAGGAAGGAATGGGCCTCATTATTTCTTCTCTCTTCCTTGTCTTGATCTTGTCAATTGTAACAATCAAATGGGGGCTTTAGACATCTCTGTTCAAGTAACCATCTTACTTAGAAGCCCCTAAACTTTTATTTTAATTAATGGTCTCAGTTTTATGCAGAAGATTCCTTTATAAGGTCTGCAGTTCTGCTTCTCATAGGATCATATTAATAGAAGTTAGTGTATAAGTAAATTCTGGAACTTCTATGGATGGAATTTTGTCCCACACGCCCAAGTTTTATATGTTGAAACACTAACCCCCAATGTCACTGTATTTGTAGATAGGGCCATTAAGAGGTAATTAAGGTTAAAGGAGGTTAGAAGAATGCGGCTCTACTCTGACAGGATTGGTGGCCTTATAAAAAGAAGAAATCTCTCCATGTGTACAAAGAAGAGATCATGTGAGCACACAGTGAGAAGATGACTGTCTACAAACCAAGAGAAGAGACCTCAGAATAAAAACATACTTTGCTGCTGCCTTGATCTTAGACTTCCCAGCCTCCAGAACTGTGAGATATAAATTTTTGTTGTTTAAGCCAGCTCATCTATGGCATTTGTTATGGTGGCCTGAGCTGACTAAGACCGGAAAACGTGGGATTTGAGGACTGAGTTCTCCAGGTGCAGTCTCTGCAGGGTAGAGTATGACTGGCCTGTGTATAGGCAGGAAAAAAGATTATTTCAAGGCATTTCTTTCTGGAGATCCAAGAGGCCTCAGTATGGTAGATTCTTTAGGTTTCTGTCTTTTGAGATGATTTATTTTTTTTTCCCCAGGGAAGAATTGTTCCCAAAGACTAGACATTGTTTAGAATTTTCTACCTGTGGCACTTCTCTGTCAACAGAACTCAATTTTTTATAAGATTGCAACTTTAAGGGTGCTTCTGATGATAATATTTGAAATTCTTCTGTGTTGCAGGTGACTCTTTTCAGCCTCCATAGAAAATACTAAGAAAGTAGGTGTTTGTCGTAAGACCTCTTCTTGCCAGTGTTTTTGCAGTGTAACAAGATTGATGGGATCAGGTTGAGTGAGGTAGATTTTGGCTTTGAAGCTAGGCTTCATTGCTTGCCAGTTTCACAAAATTGTTGAAGTTATCTAACTTTTCTGGGCTTTAGATTTATCATCTCTAAAATGGGAATAACTGTTAGTTAGCAACCTTATCTAAAAGAAGCAGTTGGTATATGTTTCACTATCCCCTGCCTCCAAATATGTCCCTGTCAGGTACAACCTCTTTTTCTTCATCGTGGATTCATAAACAGTCTCTTTCCTGCAAATACATAACATGGCCACGTTTAGTTAGTTCTCTCTCACACGCTTTCTCTTTCTTTTAGACAAACCTCATTTTTGCCATTTTTAGGGGAATACAAAAGTTCCTGACAGAGGGCTCCTAAAACCCTTGTAAATTTCTAAGTGATAAGAGCATTAGGAGCATCTCTTATTTTAATTTTTGGTTTTTGACACCAGTGCCTGACACAGGACTCTTAAAAACCTTTGTGAATTCCTGAGAGATAAGAGCACTAGGAGCTCTCTGGGTGGGCTCCTGGATGGCTCCTGGATGGGATGGATCACCAGAAAGACCAAGCCATTGTTAGAAGGTTCGAATTTGTAACCTCACCCCTCATTCTCCAGAGAGAGAAGAGGGGCTGGAAATGGAATTAATGATTGATCATGCCTGTGTGAGGAAGCCTCCATAAAAATCCAAGGGTTCAGAGAGCTTCTAGATGGGTTGTACATTCACATCCCAGGAGAATGACACAACCCAACTCCATCTGGAAGGAAGCTCTGGTGTTTGGGACTCTCCCACACCTTGCCCTATGTATCACTTCAGCTGACTGCTCATCTGTATCCTTTATCGTGTCCATTAATAACCTGGCAGACCTCAGTAAGTGTTTCTTAGAGTTCAATGAGCTGTTCTAACAAACAATTGAATCCAAGGTGGGGATCATGGGAACTTCTGATTTGTATCCAAGGTGGACAGAAGTTGTGGGTAACCTGGGGACCTACTACTTGCAATTGGCAGTCTTGTGGGACTGATCCCTTAACCCATGGGATCTGATGCTATCTCTAGGTGGATAGTGTCAGAATTAGTTAAATTGTAAGACACACAGCTGGTGTCACAGCAAATTGCTTGGTGGGGAGACACCCCACTCATTTGGTGTCAGAAGGTTGTAAGTGTGGTAGTTGTGTGAGTGAAGGTGACACATGGGCAGAAGGACCGGGTTTTCCCTGTGTAAAAGCAAAGCAAAACAACAGGAACACATCAATGTTTTCTCTCAGCCTGGAGCAGACTTGCAGTGCTACTGTTAAAGGTGTCTTGATTTTCATTTGGTTTTCATTTTTTTCCACAAAAAGATACTTTTGACTTGGACTTTTCTTAGCTCTCTGGCTGCAATTCTTAATTAAAAAAGCCTCCATTTTGTCCTCATTTGTGAATTTTCTTAATTATCCATTTTGTTAATGTGATTAAAACTAACAGTAATTTGACATTGTCTATAGCAATTGATTTTGAAGGGTGTATATAAATTTTATATTTAATTTTCTATTCTATATTTAATTTGTCATAACGAGAAATTGAAATATTCCATCTATTCATAAACATATATTTCCAAATACTCAAAACCTTTTCTTTCAGTTTCAAGTTACATTTTAGTTATTTTTTTGGAAATATTTCTCAAGTTTAATGCATCCTAACCTGTCCTCTTAAACAGAGTACATTTTATTGAATTTAATACTTTTCTCATGGCTGTAGTTCTTTGTTAGAATAAAATATTTTGATGATCTAAGGCCCTCATGGTTACTTCAGAAGGCGGTACTCTTTATCTCTTCCCCTGCCCCCCAAATTCATTTCTTTCTTCTATTGTTACTCTTATTTCTGATTCATTTGACATCAGTGATAGGCAAAGCAAGACTTGTTGAGAGCTTTTGGGAAAGAAGTTTCCTCGCTCTTAAGAGAAGTTCAAAGGAGAAGGGAGTCTCTTTTTTTCAAATGTCATTTGGTAGCTGGTAAACATGGAACCTCGATGAAGTATGGCTGAGTATGGCAGATCCTGGGGAACTTCAAGGAAATAGAACCTGAGCTAAAACCTGTCCTCCTTGTATAGTTTACTCATTTCCTTGATTGTGAATGACTGATTTGAATTAGTCCTTCTCCCACTTTACATCAAAAGATTTCTAACATACATTATAGGATATGGAATTGATGTCATCTTGTTTTAGCTATTTGAAAAGTTCACTTTTTCTTGATCATAAGAAAAAACTGAATGGGGAGAAGCAGGAGGAGAGGTCGGAGCCGTCTCCAGGAGCCCTTAGAGACCGAGTCCCCGGCGGCGGCGGCAGCGGCGGGGGAAGCGCACCGGCAGATTCATTCCACCACTTACAACCTGAAAATGGTGGGCCAGGGGAAGTCTTACTGGTTTCAGGTAGAAACAACAGTTGAAGATGTCCAGCAAGACGGCAAGCACCAACAACATCGCCCAGGCCAGGAGGACGGTGCAACAGTTGAGGATGGAAGCCTCCATCGAGAGAATAAAGGTTTCAAAGGCGTCAGCGGACCTCATGTCCTACTGTGAGGAGCACGCCAGAAGCGACCCTTTGCTGATAGGGATACCGACCTCAGAAAACCCTTTCAAGGATTAAAAAACTTGCATCATCTTATAGAGGAACAGTGAAATGGCTCCTCACCTCTTCTCAACAAAGCAAATTATGAGCAGCTCCTTGGAAGAAATTTACCTTCAGCTTATTTGGTAACCACTGCTAATAACTAAAATACTCTAACTTGGAATAATTGACTCTGACGTCTTTATTTTCCAAGTTGCCCTTTCTCTAAAACACCTTTTACTGATTTAATCCAGAATAACAGTCTTCTTTTCCATTTGATAACGATGGTGACATATTGGGTTACTGCTTAAGAAAAGTTGGTTTGGGCCATTTTAAAAAAGACAATTATATACTTCTAAATCTACGAATAACCCAGTTATATCCAGACCTAAATTACCTAAGTACCTGTCTAGATTAAAATGCCAAGAATAACTTAAGTCCCAAAACCTTTACAGCCTAGGATGTTCCTAATAGGGTTGTGGCAACCGTACAATGTACCTGTGTATATATATGTCTTTGTATATACACCTATCAGTGCTTATTTCCTTAGGAAAATTTCTCTCTCCGTGCCCTCAGTTCCTCAGCTCCAGAAGCTGTACCTTTGTCTTGAGCCGTATGCAGGTAAAGTAAGATTTTTTCATATAGTTACTGTACAAAAAGTAAAGAACATCCTAAAGATTGTAGCCACGGTAATTGAGTAATGACGAAATCGTGCTGACCTCTTAAGCTATAATCAGCTGAACCAATTAAAGTTACAAACTGAACTAAAAGCCCTCTAGGAGGTATTCACAAGGGAGCCTTTTGGGCTTCAGTGATCCCGAGTCTAGAAAAGGGGAGGAGGCCCCTGGGGCTCATGTTCTCTGGATTAGGGGTAGATACCTCTGAACTGTCCACCCTCATGCTTGGAGGGAGACAGGGTGCACATGAGCCCGGCCCAAAGAGAAGCAGGAATGTGTGAAAGCCAGGTGCTTGTCTTAGCCAAACCTGGTGATTTCCTCGTCTCTGCCCTTTATCTTTCCTCTCCCGCTAGAACAGCTCTTTCCAGAGGTGGTATTCACCTCCCCAACCCCAAGTGGGTAGAACGTGGTAGGAAAGAAAAGTCAAAGGTATCAGACACTAAGCCGCTTTTCAAATACCTGGTGGGCCACTGTGTTGTTCCCTACCTTGTCCACAAACCCCCCAGGGCAGTCTTGGATTCGGGGGTACACTACTTGGGCTTCAGGGTTCCAGCAGCTGTTCATTGGGTTCCTTGATAGTCCCTCTGGGCGTGAACGGAGCCCTCACATCCTTGGAATTGCCAGGGGGCATCCTGAGGCATCTCCTATGGCCAGAGAGTATGTTAGTTTTATCAAAGAGGGAGGAAGGGTCCCTTTTTTTTAACAAAAATGCTCACTTAAGGGCTCAAACCATACACAAGCCTTTGATGTTCGAATTCATCTTTAGTTCATTAAAATATCTACTAGTGAAGGATTCAAAGCTTATTTTCAAAAAGGATCCAACCCCAAGATGGAATTATTTACAACCGTTTTCCCTAGTTCTGTACAATCTTGCTCTGTTAACACAAGCCCCTTTTAAAATCTAACGTCTGGGTTTTGAGTATGAAGCTGCTTGTGGGTGAACAAATGCAAGGCTATTTTTAAACTGCTCAAATATAGTCAGGATTTCCCCAGCCACCTATCTGTTCAGCATTGTGAACTGCCCTCACTTTTCCAACATCATGTGAAAATCATGCCACTGGCCTTAACCTCTTGTCATCTACTGCTTGGTTTTGCAATAGGCCCAGTTTCCAAGTAAATTAGAGGCACCTGTTTAGGAGAGAGAAAGGTGAAATTTGAAATATACACTAAAAGACAACATTACATTTAATGCTTCACTGAATGAGCCTTTTCTTTTAACGAGTATATTTTTCTACTGATCATTTCAGCACACTATCTTATTTTCATTTTGATTTTAACATTTTAAGTATTTATAATACAGCTTGTTAAATATTTTTATGAAATTTTATTATTCCTTTTTGGTGTATGTGCACCTTTTCAGTAGCAAGCATAGTTTATTCTTTAGCACTAAATTATGTCCTTTTGACCTAACAGAAAACAAATATGTTTTGCTATTTGTTGATACGCTTGTAGTGATAAGGAATGGACTTGAGGTTCCAGGAGATTTCATTTTTGCTGGTCAGATATCATAAAGGCTAGGAGTATGAATGTCATGTAACTTCCTAACTAGGTGTAGGGCATGTTCAAGAAGTGAAATCCCATCCTTGGATGCTGGACCCAGTGGGGAAAAATTGTAGCTAAATGTTGATTGACTTACAACTAGATGTCTATGTAAGAAAATCTATGTATAGGATATGCAGAAGTCACTTTTATTTATCAGGCTTTATTCTACTTATGAACCACAATTTAACTGTTCTGCAGTAGCTGGTTTATAATGGACAAATGCCCAGTATGTGTTGTTGTTTTTTTCCCCCAACTACCACTATAAAGACACAATCACATAATATACATGCAACTTCTTGACTTCATATCTATGAAGCTATTTAAATATGTGCATTATATTTTTGTCTTTAATGCTGCTTCTGTTAACAGTGATCTCTTTTTTCATTCTTATATATTCATTAGTGCATCAATCTGTCCAATTGAGGCCTCGGGACCATGGCAAAATATACTAGACAAAAGTTCGTGACTCCAAAGTATTTTACAGAGACACATTATACCAGGTTGTTCACAAGGTCTAGGTTGTAGTTACTTTTTCTTCTAAAAAGAATCAGGTTTTTACATTTCCTTACCTTATTAAAATCAAAGTGCCATAATGATCTTTTAAAGAAAGTACCCGAGTTGCTTTCTCTCTGTACTGTTTTTATACTTTAAACTATCGAAAAAAATTATACCAATGATTTAATAATTTTGAGGCATAGGTTAGTTTAGGTAGAAGATGTGCTAAACTTGGCTTCAGATGCCTTCTTCTCAGCCAATTTACAACCAAGATAAGTGTCATCTGATTATTCCAACTATCGATTAAAGATCTATAGAGGCCCAAGAAATGAACTACAGTACATGTCAGTCCTTCTCAATAAAATAAAATACTGGAGTGTGTTGAATTGTATTGATTTCTTTTATGGTAGATCTGTTAATAGGAACAAAATACATGAATCACATAGAATTACGTGTAGATTAAAATAGAGCACTTACCTAAAGTTGGGTGGCCTGGATCGTAGTCTTGGATCCTTTTCCAGCCAATCCTGTGTCCCTGTGTTGTGTGACTTCGGACAAGGCACTTCATCTCGCTGGGCCCCCATTTCACCCTCTATAAAACAGGCGGCTTAAAGTAGAGAATGGTGGAGACTCCCCCCAACCCCCCCCCCCCGATGCCTCGGTCCAT
Organism: Neomonachus schauinslandi; assembly: GCF_002201575.2. Taxonomy (NCBI): domain Eukaryota; kingdom Metazoa; phylum Chordata; class Mammalia; order Carnivora; family Phocidae; genus Neomonachus; species Neomonachus schauinslandi. The sequence continues at coordinate 47,055,124 of NC_058412.1, read as the reverse complement.
TGGCTTACCCCTCTACAGGTCCTGCCAACATGTTGGTGCTATAAGCTGCTTCAAATATAAAATCGGTTCGTCTATCATATATGCTCATTTAATAGCTTATGAAAGGCCTTTTTGTTATATAGTTTTTTCTAGTTTTATGGACTGGATTACTGTAATGTCTTGTTTTTAGTCATGTCACTCTAAACATCATTCACTTGATGTTTCAGTAATCTGCATTTGATATATAGTTGGAGGGGATTTTGTTATTTCATAGCATTCTTTGGCTACTCATCTGTCCAGCATCTTATTAACCTAAGCACTGTGATCATTGTTTGGAAATCTGTCCTATGGAAAGAATAAAAGCATTTACTTCACATGTACTTCACAGATTTGAAAGAAGTGTCATTAAAACATCATTGTTCTCTTAAAAAAAAAAAAAAAAAAAAGAAAAAACTGAATGTTTTGTAAGGGCTGTGCTGCCATGATACATGTGATATTTCTTCCTTTATTTAATTTTGTAGACCCAGACCTTTTCTGGAATTGCAGATGTCAGCTATCCAAATCAATATCCGTCAAAGTCAAGCATTGGATCATCTTATGAATCATCAGTACGGTTACCTAGATAATTATCTAAGAAATAACATTTTCTAATTATTTTTAATTACTGCCTATGTTAATAATAATTCCCAAGGAAGGACTAAAATAGGAATATTTATTCATCTAAAATCATGATATGTCTAAAATTATCCCCTAAATTTCAGCTTTTGTGAAGCTAATTTATGTGAAAACAAGGTAAATAAATGAATAAATTTAGATATGCTTTGGATATAAGTGGGCACAAGAAAAAGTTCTAGGAGGAAACAAATAGGACAATGTTTCTATAGGCTGTTTCATCCTGACTTGATACAATTTCAATTTTGAATATTTCAAGACACCCTATAAAATGTTAATTTCACCCAAAATTAACTTTAAATTTCATCTCAGAAGAACAGTAAAAGACCATTAAAAAAAGGAATTGATGCATAAGGCTCTCTGAAATATTCATTGGAAAAAAATGTGTTGCTTTTTCTAATAGGGAGCGCTTTTCCCAACTGTAAGTCCAGTGATGTTCAAAATTTTATTTTAAGCACTTAAACTTATGACTTTGATCTTTTGTTCCTTGGGAGTATTAATGTACTATGGTGTGAAAAAGAAGTTTCTGATGTTTTACTGATTTCAGCTGATACAGTGGAAAGAAAGAAAATGAAGCATTGGTCCCCACTGAGAAGGAAGGAGTTAAAGAGTGAGGGTGCTGGAAATCAAAGATAAATCCTATCTACTCTCTTATTTTTGAACTACAATGGTTATAAGCTTCTGGCAGCTACTGTGTACAAATTTGAAAGGCTGTGAAATTTTGCCCAAGATAGGAAAGATTGCCAATGGAGTGAGAAATTGGAAAAGCCAGTTGGGGTTTCCTTCACAAAAGCACACACACACAAAAAATTGAAATAGTATTTATGACTTTAGGAAGGCCTTCCATGTCTCACTTTGCCATTTGCTTGCTTGTGAATTAAAAGTTTTGGTAGGTTTCGGTAAAATCACTCCCCAGTAGCATATTAACCATTTAGATTAAAAATGAAGGTCTGAAGGATAGACTGATATCCCACAAACTGCAGATCCAACTCACTCCCGGTTCAAGGGAGAAAGGCCTCAGGTTTCCAGGATCTGAATAGGATTACTACAGTTTAAGAACCTGGCTTATAAAATGATTGCTTCCATAACTTTGCTATTATTCATAATCTTCTTAAGAACATGCTTGCTGACATTTCTTGGCATGTGTGTCCCTGTGTCCCCTTCTTTAAATATCTACATGACAGTCTATTGGGTCAAAGAAATGAAAATTTTAATTTTTTGTTACATGGTCAAATTGCCCTCCAGGAAGTGTGTACCAGTTTTCTCATTCATCAGCAATGCTCCTGGCAACATTTTTGCAGGCACTCTGAAGGGTTTCATTTTCTAGAGCATGAATTTTATGAACATCTACTGGTAGATCACTAGTCATTCTGAAAATATGACAAGCCTTAACAACCAATTGACATGAATTTAAATTATCTTGGTTTTCATTGTTGTAAGTTCCCGTTAAATCATAAAAAAGTCTCACTGACACTCTCAACAGAAACTTGAGCCAATGTAGGATCTCCCCTTCTATATAGTTGTGCCTGGGATAATAGAGTACTGGCCTTGCTTCATTGAGCGTATCACATTGGAAATGAATATGCATAGCTCAGCAACACAAAGCATTAGGTATCATTATTAACAATTTTGTCAGTTTTATTGCCTAAACATTTTTAGATCTCTCTCTCCATCCTCCCTGTAGCATGCATTTAGGTTACCACCTCCTCTTACCTGCACCACTAAGGTAGATCTCACAACTCATTGTGAATGTACTTTTTTCTTTTTAAAAGATTTTATTTATTTGTTTGACAGAGAGAGACACAGTGAGAGAGGGAACACAAGCAGGGGGAGTGAAAGAGGGAGAAGCAGGCTTCCTGCCGGGCAGGGAGCCTGATGCAGGGCTCGATCTCAGGACCTTGGGATCATGACCTGAGCCAAAGGCAGACGCTTAACGACTGAGCCACCCAGGCACCCCTCTGAATGTACTTTTGCCCTTTCAAATCTGTTTTCAATCCTGAAGCTAGGGTGATATTTTAAAATGTAAGTTTCATTGTGTCAACCATCTGCTTAACTAAAACCTTCAATGAAATCTCATTACTCTTTAAAGAAAACAGTCTTTATATTGCCTTTAAAACTGCATGTGATCTGATGCCCAAGCATCTCTGCAGCATCATCTTGTTCTTTGTCCATCCTTCCTTTCTGTTTCAGTTACACAGAAATTTTGATTTCCCAAATTGACCATATTAATTTCTCTGTCAGGATATTTTCACATGTAATTTCCTTTTCCCCATATACCATTCTTTTCTTCCCTGTTTGTCTCATAGTCTGTTCCTTACATCCTCTAGCTATCATCCCTAATGTCATTTAAGAATTTCCTTGATCCCCAGACTATATCAAATGCTTGCCTTGTGTTCTTTCAAAACACCCTGCCATTTTTCCCGTAGCACCTACTGCAGTTTGGATTTACATATTTGTGTTACCATTTGACTACTCTCTATCTCTACTATGAGACTGTAAGCTTTATGAGATGAGAAAATGTGTCTGTTTATTATTATATCTCAGGGTCCCAGAAATGCCTGTAACTTAGTAGATACTCAGTAAATATATGTGAAGTAATTGAATGCAAGACTTCAGAAGATCTGCTTCCAACAGAAAAGATAACCAGAGTGATATTATGTAATAGAAAAATTTGAGACCAACCTGTAGATTGGTGCTTCCCAACCAGGAGTGAGTTTGCCCTCCAGGGGACATCTGGCAATGTTTGGAGACATTGTTGGTTGTCATAGCTGGGAGGTACTACTGGTATCTAGTGCATACAGGACAGAATGCTGCTTGGCCACCCTTTAATGTACCAGACAGCCAAGGTTGAGAAACCCTGCTGTAGAGTGAACTCTCTTTGAAAGACAGAAAGTTCACCCAGCACAATTCGAGAAAACTTTAGTAGGCTAACCTTGGTTATTAAGAACAGTTAGCGAAGACTTTAGTAGGTTGATCTTGGTTATTGAAGTCTTTAGTTGAGACATTTATAGAAACATGCAGGGGTGAAATTCAATTTTTTTAACAATCAGTATAGCAGGGAGAGTGACTAATGAGAATGGATGTTGGTTGTTCAGATAAGAAAATCAAAACAAGATGTCAGTACGAGTAGAATATCAGCTTTGGTTATAAACTATATGCCATTTTGTAGTTTTTTAGAATGTTAAAAACCTTAAGGCATTTTTTTGCAAAATAAAAAAAACAAAGTGCTTTGTTAATACCAGCTTACATGAGAGTCTAAATTACCTGCCAAGAATCATTTCATCACGTTTTCTGTCTTGCTTGCTCATGCTTATCTCGTGGTGACTCAGTAAGTGGCTCAAGTTTATCCCCTCTTTAAGTTATGTTTCCATTGTTTAAGCAGAGGTTATATACATATTTCTGAGGATGGTGCCCTTCACCCTAAATAGTGAATTCTAACCAGATCACAACATTGATCTTTCATAGGAGACAGAGTATCTTGCAACTCAAGAATGTGGTTATGATCGGTAGATAGATGTAGGCAGCTAAAGAAAAGGAATATGGAAAGACAAAAAAATTTGATAATAGAGAAGTCCTTTTGATTATAAAAAAACAGGAGGGAATGATAATATTTTGAATCAACTGGTGCAGGACAGGGAGATCAAAGAAGAATGTAGAGATACCAATACGAATAGCACTGAACCTGAGTCCAGAATAAGGATTGTCTCAAAATGCGGACAGACAAAATATGGTGCATTTAAGAGAAAAGTGTAAGAATGGCATGAAGGTGGCAGGCTGGGTGACAGTGACAGAAAGATGAACTACATATAGGAAAGAAGAGGCAGAAAAGAAGAGGGGAAAGCATGGTTGACTCTTGCCCCTGTTCGTTTGGGATTTGTTAGTTGACTCCATGGGTTTGTCTTTGCTGCCTGAGGATCAGATTTAAATAAGGGATTGGGGTCAGCTCATTTAACTGAGCTCCCTTCTGTGGGAGCTCAATCCTAAATGTCTCAGGGCTAATTCCCCACTTGCATGGAAATTAATTGTACTGGGGCAAAGAAACAATTTAAGATCACACCTAAAAAATCACGTCATCCTTACCTTCTAATTTTTATTTCTTATTATGATAGCACATAAACCTATTATAAAAACAAAAAGGACACATCAGAGCAACAAATATTATTCACCGGCCTAGCCTCCTCACCCCTGAGTTCATCACCTCAGATATAAGCACTTTCAACTTTTCAGCTCTTTCTCTTTGTATTTAAGTCCATATTTCTATTTTTATATTTATATTCTTGTTTCTTAATTTTTCTATTTTAAACATTCACTATACTTCTTACTTTGGAAGATAAAGTTTTGTCTTTTACCTTACTCCCTACCTCCCCATTTCATTACTCCACAGTTTTTGGTTAAGTCCATATTCAATGTGTAGTTTGTTATTAATAGGTAAATATTATTTATGGCTGAACCAAGTATTATTATGTAGCATATTATTATAATCATACTTTGCTTTTTATATAATTTGTTTTTTTTAAATTTTATTTGGGTAGAGTTGACACACAATGTCACATTAGTTTCAGGTGTACAACATAGTGATTCACTTCTCTATACATTATGCAATGCTCACCACAGATGTAGCTACCATCTGTCACCATACAACGATGTTACGGTATCTTTGACTATATTCCCTATGCTGTGCCTTTTAGTCCCGTGACTTATTAATTCTGTAACTGGAAGTCTGTCATTTCCACTCCCTATAACCCATCTTTTCTATACCCTCACACCCATCACTTTGGCAACTATCAGTCTGTTCTTTGTATTTACAAGTTTGATTCTGCTTTTTGTTTGTTTATTCATTTGTTGTTGCTGTTTTTTTTTTTTTAAGATTTCACTTATGAGTGAAATCATATGGTATTTGTCTTTCTCAGCAGATTTATTTTACTTAGCATAATACTTTCATTACTCTCTAGGTTCATCCATGTTGTTGCAAACGGCACAACTTCATCCTTTTCATGGCTGTGAAATATTCCTGTGTGTGTGTGTGTGTGTGTGTATCTCACATCTTCCTTATCCTTTTGTCTATCACTGAAAACTTAGGGTTTTTTTTGATCACTTAATAGTGATATTATTTTATTACTTATTTAGTTTACTTTGAATCTTCAGCTAAACAAAGTCTGTGTGAAAATATATAATAAATAAATATATGTATATGTGTGTATACGTATTTATAGGTATATGTGTAAGTATATATGTATCAGTGTATATATGTATATATATTTTATATATGTAATTTTCTGTATTGTGTGTCTGTCATATAGTATTAATAGATTCCATTTTTTCCCTTGGAGACAGCTGTTTTGTACTACCTAATCTTTGTTCCGATCCAGGTTTATTTCTCCTTAGGCCCTGCTCCTCCGGGATATCCATTGCTCTCATTTTTACATACCTTGCACCCTTCTATTGCATTGGCTCCATTCCTGAATCCCATTCTTTGTTTACTCTTCTAATTTGCTGGAACACGTGCTCTAGGACATTGCTGAGCATGGATGTGTAGGAAGTGGGTTTTTGGGAATTCGCTTATCTGAAAAGGACTTTATTGTATCATTACAAATGAATGATAATTTGACTTTACATAGAATTTTAGGTTGAATGAAATATTTACTTATAATTTTGAAGTCATTGTTCCATTATTTTCAAGGATCTCAAATTACTTTGAGATGTCTGGCATCTCTTATTTTTCTTGAGGAGTCTTGTAAGATTTATTTTCTTTTTAGGATCTATTGTTTATCCCAGGAGCTCTCTGATTACATGATGATTCTGTCTGATGCTCAGTTTTGGCTCAGTCATGATCTCAGGGTTGTGAGATCGAGCCCTGCTTTGGGCTCCATGCTCAGGGAGGAGTCTGCTTGTCCCTCTCCCTCCCCTCTAACCTCCCCCTGGTCTCTCTCTCTAAAATAAATAAATAAATAAATAAATAAATAAATAAATAAAATCTTTAAAAAATAATAATTTTGCTGGACATTCAGTAGGTCTTTGACTTTGGAGACACCTAACTATTAACTGTGGAAAACTTTAAAGATTTTTTTTTCCTCAATATTTTTTCTGTTCTTACTTTCTATAAACATCATTTTGATGTTGGATCCTGGATAGATGTTCTAGTTTTATTATTTTCCATCTCAGTTCTGATTTCTACTTTTTGTGATTTCTTCTTTATCTTTCAATGCTTTCATTAATGTTTCTCACTTTTCTACTCTGATTTCCTTTTTCAAATAACATGTTTTTATTTATTTCCTATCATTCCACTGAAGCTATTAATGATAGGATCTATGATAATATAAATGTATTATACTTATTAATTATAGCTTTTCTTCTTATTTCAGCTTTATGTCTGTTTTCTATGAGCTCCTTGCTATGTTGTTTGTTTTAATCTCTGTCTTTCATGGTAGAAGATTTCTTAAATGTCTGGTGATTATTGACTATGGACTCACATGGAGGACAGAGGCAACCCAAAAGCCTACTGGAAGTTGTGTATATGGGTGGACTTGTCAGTTGTGTGTTTACATGCCTCCTTCCCATGACAAAGTGTGAAGAAAAGTACATCCACCACTCACCACCTTCCGTGGTGGGGCTGGGAAGGTACAGTCACTGGTTTGCCAAGGACAGGGGACCTGAAGTTCTCACTACTCCTTATAAAAGCTTTTAAATCATCTTTTGCCAAATCCCTCTTGCCAAGTGACGTGAATTCACTTGGTATTTTTCATGTGGCTTCTGGTTGGCTCACCAGCCCCCATCCTCCACAAGGTTAAGTTTCTGCTTTCAACTACCTACTGAGTTACCCACTTTTACATCTGCTTTCTGATTTTGTTGGTTTCTCTCATCTGCTGTCACTTGGTATCTCATTGTCCTTATCCTTGTACAATTAAATTTTTTGTCTATTTGTTTTTAGTATGTCATTGAGAAGGGTTTTTTTTTTCTCACAGATAAACACCAACGTTTAGTCTTCCATGTTTAGCCAAAACTCAATCTTAATTTTGTTGTTTTCAAAATAAATGCACAGGTACTTCTATAATATGCTAAAACGACGTGAAATTGAACTACATTTAAGTTACACATACTCAGTTATAATTGTTTCAGGAAAATGAATAACACCAAACAAAATGAGAGAGAATGAATTTAAATAGGTGATTCTGCTCACCCAACAAACACATGCTTGATCATATGCCTTAGAAATCTTACTCAACTGGAGAAATAAGAATGTTTCTCATTGCTGGAAAAAATATGCCCGTTTTGGATTTACTGAAATAATATTAGCTATTTTCCTAGGCTATTTCTTGAGAATTAGTTTAACCAAAGCCTTTAACTTTAAACCTAATTTCAGTGTATGAAAAAGTTCTGTTGCTTAGGAAGATTTAGGGGGTCTTAATAATATTCTTTTGGGAGGTTGCTTAATAAGGCAGTTAGTAAAATATGACTCTTTCGGGGCGCCTGGGTGGCTCAGATGGTTAAGTGTCTGCCTTCGGCTCAGGTCATGATCCCAGGGTCCTGGGATCGAGTCCCGCATCGGGCTCCCTGCTCGGCGGGGAGCCTGCTTCTCCCTCTGACCCTCTCCCCTCTCATACTGTTTCTCTCTCGCTCGCTCTCTAAAAAAAAAATGAATAAAATCTTTAAAAAAAAATATGACTCTTTCTAAAACCTAGGCTTTTGTTCAAGATTAAGATGAAATAAATGGAAAGAAAACAAAAACATTTCTGAATTTTTAAAAAAACTGTATGTAAGTAGAAGCTAAATAGCTTGCTAAGCAAAAAGAAAGATAAATGCCACTTTTAGATTGGAGTAGGATCAAGTGTGGGCTGTATTCTGGTTTAGTGCTGTCCAATCTGGGATTTTTTTCTCATCAAATACCAGCATGCTGAGTTCAGATGTACCATAAGGGGAATCTAATGGAGCCTCTGTGCTGATCTAAGAATTTCTTCTGGAGCATTGTTGACTGGGTTGACAGCTGTCACAATTTTTCATGGAAGCCCATTTCACAGCTGAAGAATTAAACTACCTTAAAGTGGTTCTTTATTCCAAGCTGTTCCAGAATTAATTTTTAAAAATTCTTTCCTGTTTGTAGTAAAAACACTTAAGACTATGACATTTTCCTGAGTATAGCTTTGCTGTGCACCAACTCACTTTTAACCATTACTCATCCTGCCTTCTGCAGACTTTATGAATACTTGAAATGATATGTTTTTGAAATTTCTGAAAGTCAGGAAGGTTTATTTTTAATTAAAATATGGAAAATAAGGAATAAAAATATAACAGGGACACATTATTTTTTGTATAATAACTGCTTTTAAAAATTTTTATTTAAATTCAGTTTAGTTAACATATAGTATATTATTAGTTTCAGGAGTAAAATTTAGTGATTCATCAGTTGCATACAACACCCAGTGCTCATTCCATCAAGTGCCCTCCTTAATGTCCATCACCCAGTTACCCCATCCCCCCAACCCCCACCCTTCAAACAACCCTCAGTTTGTTTCCTAGAGTTAAGAGTCTCTTGTGGTTTGCCTCCCTCTCTGTTTTCATCTTATTTTATTTTGCTTTTCCTTCCCCTATGTTCATCTGTTTTGTTTCTTAAATTCCACATATGAGGGAAATCATACGGTATTTGTCTTTCTCTGATTGACTTATTTTGCTTAGCATAATACACTCTAGTTTCATCCACATTGTTGCAAATGGCAAGATTTCATTTTTTTGATGGCTGAGTAATATTCCATATATATATATATATATCAGTCACATCTTTTTTTATCCATTCATCTGTCAAGGACATCTTGGCTCCTTCCACAGTTAGGCTACTGTGGACATTGCTGCTATGAACATTGGGGTGCACGTGCCCCTTCATTTCACTACATCTGTATCTTTGGGATAAATACATAGTAGTGCAATTGCTGGGTCATAGGGTAGCTCTATTTTTAACTTTCTGAGGAACCTCCATACTGTTTTCCAGAGTGGCTGCATCAGTTTGCATTCCCACCAACAGTGTAAGAGGGTTCTCCATTTTCAGCATCCTTGCCAACATCTGTTGCTTCCTGAGTTGTTAATTTTAGCCATTCTGACTAGTATGAGGTGGTATCTCATTGTGGTTTTGATTTGAATTTCCCTGATGCTGAGTGATGTTGAGCATTTTTTCATGTGTCTGTTGGCCATTTGTATGTCTTCTTTGGAGAAATGTCTGTTCATGTCTTCTGCCCATTTCTGGACTGGATTATTTTTCTTTGGGTTATTTGAGTTTGGTAAGTTCTTTATAGATTTTGGATACTAACCCTTTATCTGATATGTCATTTGTGAATATCTTCTCCCATTCTGTAGGTTGCCTTTTCATTTTGATTGTTCCCTTTGCTGTGCAAAAGATTTTTATCCTGATGAAGCCCCAATAGTTCATTTTTGCTTTTGTTTTCCTTGCCTCTGGAGACGTGTCTAGCAAGAAGTTGCTGAGGCCGAGGTAAACAGAGGTTGCTGCCTGTGTTCTCCTCTAGGATTTTGATGGATTCCTGTCTCATATTTAGACTCACATTGAGTCTATTTTTGTGTATGGTATAATAATGTGGTCCAGTTCCATTCTTCTACATGTGGCTGTCCAATTTTCCCAACACCATTTATTGAAAGACTGTTTCCCCCCCCCCCCCCCCATTGGATATTCTTTCCTGCTTTGTTGAGAATTAGTTGACCATAGAGTTGAGGGTCCATTTCTGGGCTCTCTATTCTGTTCCATTGATCTATGTGTCTGTTTTTGTGCCAGTACCATACTGTCTTGATGACTACAGCTTTGTAATAGAGCTTGAAGTCTGGAATTGTGATGCCTCCAGCTTTTGTTTTCTTTTTCAACATTACTTTGGCTATTCGGGGTCTTTTCTGATTCCATACAAATTTTAGGATTGTTCCAGCTCTGTGAAAAATGCTGGTGGTATTTTGAGAGGGATTGTATTGAATGTGTAAATTGCTTTGGATAGCGTAGGCATTTTTTTTTTTAACTGCTTTTTGTCACATATGCATCCTTTGAATGTACACACACTTCTGCGTCTGGACACACACATAAACACTATGTCTTTAAAGAAATAAAACCATACTAAAGTCCCCTCTAACCAGCCCTACAGTCCAATTTCCTTTTCTCAAGATGAACATTATCATGAGTTTGGTGTATACTTCTCTTGTCTATTTATTTTTATATTTTAACATTCTGATAAATATCCATAAAAACATATGTATTGTTGTTTTTTTATTTTAAACATCATAAATCAGCATTTATACATTATATACAGTTCTGCCCTTTTCTTTTTTTTTTTTAAAGATTTTATTTATTTGAGAGAGAGAGAATGAGAGAGAGCACATGAGAGAGGGGAGGGTCAGAGGGAGAAGCAGACTCCCTGCCGAGCAGGGAGCCCGATGCGGGACTTGATCCAGGGACTCCAGGATCATGACCTGAGCCAAAGGCAGTCGCTTAACCAACTGAGCCACCCAGGCGCCCTGCCCTTTTCTTTTTTATCACCATTATGCATTTAGGATTTATCCAGTTAGGGGTGTCTGGGTGGCTCAGTTGGTTAAGGGTTTGCCTTCAGCTTAGGTCATGATCTCAGGATCCTGGGATCAAGCCCAGCGTCAGGCTCCCTGCTCAGCGGGGAGTCTGCTTCTCCTTCTCCCTCTGTTCCTTCTCCCCCTGCTTGTGCTGTCTCTCTCAAATAAATAAATAAATAAAAATCTATTAAAAAAAGGATCTTTCCAGTTGGATGTATATAGCCTGACTTCATCCATTTTATCTGCTGTAAAGTGCCCCTCATATGACCATTCAAAATTTTATATATATATTACCTTAATGATGGGCATTTAGGCTATTAATAAGTTTTATCACTGGAAACACAGAACAAGTTTTGCAGTGAGCATTTTGAGGACATGTAGGAGATAGTTGTCCTGGGGAATGTAACTGGAGATGGAATGGTTCATTGGGTTTGCCATTATGTCATCCACTCTGTAGAGTATCTATCTTTATAAGCACAGGTTTCTTGCATCCCACACTTGCATTAAGGAGACTTTGTTGGTCGACATGTAAATTGGTACAGCCACTATGGAAAAAAATATGGAGGTTTTTCCAAAAAATTAAAAATATAACTACCTTATGATTCAGCAATTCCACTTCTGGATATATATCTGAAGGAAATGAAATTAGGATCCTCAAAAGATATCTGTACCCTTATGTTAATTGGAGCATTATTTACAATAGCCAAGACATGGAAACAATTTACGTATCCATCAATAGATGAATGGGTAAAAAAGATGTGGTATATATACATCATGGAATATTATTCAGCCATAAAAAGAAGGAAATCCGGGGCACCTGGGTGGCTCAGTCGTTAAGCGGCTGCCTTCGGCTCAGGTCATGATTCCAGGGTCCTGGTACTGAGTCCCACATCGGGCTCCCTGCTCCACAGAAAGCCTGCTTCTCCCTCTCCCACTCCCGCTGCTTGTGTTCCTGCTCTCGCTGTGTCTCTCTCTGTCAAATAAATAAATAAAATCTTTAAAAAAAAATCTTAAAAAAAAGAAGGAAATCCTGCCATTTATGAAAACATGGATGAAATTTGAGGGCATTATACTGAGTGAAATGAATTAGACAGAGAAAGACAAATATTGTATGATCTCACTTATATATGGAATCTAAAAAACAACTGAACTCATAGAAACAGAGAGTAGATTGGTGGTTAGCAGAGGCTATAGGGTCAGGGAAATGGGTGAAGATAGTAAACGGGTCAAACTTCCAGTTATAAGTTCTTGAACAAGTTCCAGGATCTAATGAACAGCATGGCATACTATATTGTAAACTTGAAAGTTGCTAAGAGAGTAAATCTTAAAAAAATAAAAATAAAAATAGTAACTATGTGAAGTGATGGACGTCTTCACTAACTTTATTTTGGTAATCATTTTACAATATATACATATATAAAATAATGATGTTGTACGCCTTAAATTTACACAATGTTCTGCCAATCATATCTCAGTAAAGCTGGAAAATAAATTCATTAGAAGGAATTAAAAAAATCCTTTGCCTATGTCAGTTGCCCTCTTTTAACTGCTACTCATTTGATAATACCAGTGTTTTTAAATCTCCCATTAGTATTGTCTTCCTATCAATTTCTCATTATGTTCTTAATAGTTTTTTCTTTAAGATTTTATTTATTTATTTGACAGAGATAGCGAGAGAGAGACAGAGAGAAAGAGAGAGAGAGAACACAAGCAGGGGGAGTGGGAGAAGGAGAAGAAGGCTCCCCGCTGAGCAGGGAGCCTGATGTAGGACTGGATCCCAGGACCCTGGGATCATGACCTGAGCCAAAGGCAGACTTTAACCGACTGAGCCACCCAGGCGCCCCAGTTTTTACTTTAGATATTTTGATTCTGTGTCATCTGGTATGGCATCCCTATGACAATTTGATTTTTCTCATAGAATGGATTTTAGTTTAGATGTTTCTGTATTTTTGATTTTAATCAAAATAATATCATGCTTTCTTTTTTATTATTGAAGTATATTTTATTATTGAAGTAGCTGACATACAATGTTATGTTAGTTTTAGGTGTATAACATAGTGATTCTACAACTGTCAGAATGGCTAGTATCAAAGACAATAAATAATGCTTTCTTATCTGTTGGCATATCTTTGCTTATTCTTTCATTTTAACTTTTTTGAGTCACTTAATAAAAGAATGGTGTTCATTGATTCCCATAAATCAATGTCTTCTTCTGAAAAAAAAAAATTAAGAAGACTGTATGCCTTTCACATTTGTGGCCAAACAGACACAGTCATGGCTCTTTTGATTACTTGATGCCTTTATTATAAGCTTTATGTCTTTTTCTATATGGACTGATTATTTAATTTTTTTTCCTATAATTTGGACTGTGTATAGTCTGCTTTAAATTCTACTGATGATTTTCTTTTTTTAAAATAAATGATTTTATTTATACTTTTCTAATAATCCAGAACAAGAAATAAACTGCACTTCCTGAAGGTTCTCTAAAAAAGGTGCAGTGAACTGTATACCCTCATTCAGTCTTTCCCTCCATTCATTTCTCATTTTGCCAATACAATCTGGGATTTTTGTTACAATTTATTATTTATGAAGTACATTATATATCTTTTTATTAAAAATCATTTCTAACATTTATACTGTCTTTGGTATCCTTATATACTTATAGACTCTTTTTTTAAAAGATTTTATTCATTTATTTGACAGAGAGAGACACAGTGAGAGAGGGAACACAAGCAGGGGGAGTGGGAGAGGGAGAAGCAGGCCTGCTACCGAGGAGGGAGCCTGATGCGGGGTGGATCCCAGGACCCTGGGATCATGACCTGAGCCGGAGGCAGATGCTTAACGATTGAGCCACCCAGGTGCCCCACAATAACTCTTTTTATTTACTTGTAAATTTAAACAGTGAACATAAGCCTGGTAGTTCTTTTATACTATACTTTCTGCACTCATTAATTCTTTCATTTGATCCCTTTCTCCGTTTATGGGTGAATATCTTCAAGTAACAGGAAGTCTTTGACAACTACATTTTCAGGTTATTTAAGTACCCATCAGTGCATATCTATTGCTTTACATGTGAATGTCAATTTTTCAATATAAAAAATTCTTAAGGTGCAATTTTCTCCCAATCATACTTCTCTTGACATTTCTCCATTTGTTTTCTGTTACCTAAGGTACAAGGAGAATTGTGAGGATATCCTGATTTTCTTCCTTTACAAGTGAATTTTTAGATTGGTACATATAAGAGTTTTTGTCTTAAGATTTTTATTTTAAGATTTCATCTTAAATGTTGGCCCCTTTTTAAGGTTAAATTCAACGAAATTGATATTTTTAATTTTGGTGTCCAGTTTTTTTTTCCCCTCAAAATGCATTTTTTTTTATTAACATATAATGTATTATTTGTTTCAGGGGTACAGGTGTGTGATTCATCAGTCTTACACAGTTCACAGCGCTCACCATTGTACTTACCCTCCCCAATGTCCATCACCCAGCCACCCCATCCCTTCCACCACCCTCCATTCCAGCAACCCTCAGTTTGTTTCCTGAGATTAAGAGTCTCTTATAGTTTGTCTCCCCGTCTGGTTTCATCTTGTTTCATTTTCCCCTCCCTTCCTCTTTGATTCTCTGTCTTGTTTCTCAAATTCCTCATATCAGTGAGATCATGTGATACTTGTTTTTCTCTGATTGACTTATTTCGCTTAGCATAATACCCTCTAGTTCCATCCAAGTCATTGCAAATGGCAAGATTTCAATTTTTTGATGGCTGAGTAATATTCCATTATATATATATATATATATATATATATATATATATACCACATCTTCTTTATCCATTCATCTGTTGATGGACATCTAGGCTCTTTCCATAGTTTGGCTATTGTGGACATTGCTGCTATAAACATCGGGGTGCAGGTGCCCCTTCGGATCACTACATTTGTATCTTTGGGATAAATACCCAGTAGTGCAATTGGTGGGTCATAGTGTAGCTCTATTTTCAACTTTTTGAGGAACTTCCATACTGTTTCCAGAGTGGCTGCACCAGCTTGCATTCCCACCAACAGTGTAGGAAGGTTCCCCTTTCTCTGCATCCTCACCAGCATCTGTCTTTTCCTGACTTGTTAATTTTAGCCATTCTGACTGGTGTGTGGTGGTATCTCATTGAGGTTTTGATTTGGATTTTCCTGATGCCGAGTGATGTTGAGCACTTTTTCATGCATCTGTTGGCCATTTGGATGTCTTCTTTGGAGAAATGTCTGTTCATGTCTTCTGCCCATTTCTTGACTGATCATTTGTTCTTTTGGGTGTTGAGTTTGATAAGTTCTTTATAGATTTTTGGATACTAGCCCTTTATCTGATAGGTCATTTGCAAATATCTTCTCCCATTCTGTCAGTTGTCTTTTGGTTTTGTTGACTGTTTCCTTTGCTGTGCAAAAGATTTTTATCTTGATGAAGTCCCAATAGCTCATTTTTGCCCTTGCTTCCCTTGCCTTTGGCGATGTTTTTAAGAAGAAGTTGCTGTGGCTGAGGTTGAAGAGGTTGCTGCCTGTGTTCTCCTCAAGGATTTTGATGGATGCCTGTCTCACATTTAGGTCTTTCATTCATTTTTGGTGTCCAGTTTTTTTTTTTTTATTGATGTATAGTTGACACACAATGTTAGAAACTCATTTTATAGGTCATGAACTATTAAATAGTAGCAATTTCACATGATCCTCCTTGTATATGGCACAACATTTTGATCTGTACATTGAGATTTTCCTCTATCCCTAAGAAGTTCTAAGAAGTTAACTTTTATTGCATCTTTATATATTGTTACTTTTGGTCAGTTATTTGTAAATCGGATTTATTATCTTTTGTAACAAAAATCCTCTTCTCTTTGATTGCTGTCTTTTTGGATTCTGCCTATTTCTTTTACCTTTAAAGAAAAAGTACTTTTTAGGGTGCCTGGTCGGCTCACTCGTTAAGCATCTGCCTTCGGCTCATGTCATGATCCCAGGCTTCTGGGATCGAGTCCACATTGGGCATCGTGCTCGGCGGGAAGCCTGCTTCTCCCTCTCCCACTCCCCCTGCTTGTGTCCCTCTCTTGCTGTGTCTCTCTCTGTCAAATAAATAAATAAAATCTTCAAAATAAAAAAAGAAAAAGTACTTTAAAAAATATATTCAAATTTCTTTTTTTAAAGATTTTATTTATTTATTTATTTATTTATTATTTTTTTATTTTAAAGATTTTTATTTATTTATCTGAGACAGAGAGAATGAGAGAGACAGAGAGCACATGAGAGGGGGCAGGGTCAGAGGGAGAAGCAGGCTCCCCGCGGAGCAGGGAGCCCGATGCGGGCCTCGATCCCGGGACTCCAGGATCATGACCTGAGCCGAAGGCAGTCGCTTAACCAACTGAGCCACCCAGGCGCCCAGATTTTATTTATTTATTTGAGAGAGAAAGAATGAGAGACAGAGAGCGTGAGAGGGAAGAGGATCAGAGGGAGAAGCGGACTCCCCGCTGAGCAGGGAGCCTGATGCGGGACTCGATCCTGGGACTCCAGGATCATGACCTGAGCTGAAGGCAGTCGCTTAACCAACTGAGCCACCCAGGCGCCCCTATATTCAAATTTCTGTTTCAATCAGTTTCCTTGCCCTTTTGTTGTTGTTGTTAATTCTTCCCTGACCATTTTCACCACAGTTTGTGGCCTTGTGATTGCTTGCTTTATAGAGTAATATGTTTCATTTAATATCTGGACTGCAGAAGGTAGATGCTGTTTACTCATATTTCCTATGGTAATTTACTTTAAAAATATACTCTTATTTTATTTCTTGTATATAGTGCTGTTGCAAAAAATTTTAACTTAAATTGAGTTCTTTCCCCCATTTACTCTTTCACAAAATGGGGCAGGTCTATCCTGGTCTACTCTTACCTGGCATATAAGGCCATTTTTTTTTCTGCTAACTGTGGGGTGGGAAAGATTTAGAGTCCTTCTTCTTAGGCTGGATACATGGGTAATTCAGGTTTATACCTCTAGGTTTCCCACAGACTGAATTTTAAGAGCAGGAAGCTAAGCAATGTCAAGTTCTAGCAAGGAGGCTGTCTCTTTGCAACTTTGTTTTAGTGTCTGGTAAAAATTATATAGTAGGGGTGAAAACATATCTGCTTTCTGGTGTGAGCTCGACTTTCTTTGCTCTAGTATTTGATAGCGAACTCCAGTTTCTTTCTTGATGTCACTGTTGGCTGAGTAGAAAAATATCTTGCCTCATTAGAGGAGTGACCCTTCATTTAATTCACCACAACATGTTTCAGCTCAGTGTTTCAGGCCAATATGCTAGGGAGAAACTGGGTCAAAAAATATTCCTACTGCTTGCTGACTTTTATTTGGGTGTTCGTGCACCCGGACTCCCAGTCTTGGCAGAAAGACTACTGCCACAAAGACTACCGACCTAAGGGAAAGGACTCTGGTTGATTGTTCTTATCTCTCCCACTGCTTATTCTTAGAGTCAGATTCAGTCAGAGGTATTGCTTAGGTTCAAAATGGCTTCCTTTATTTTTCTTCTGAAACAATGCACTGGTTTCTCCAAAAAGCAGTGGCATATGTCTGATACGGTATGTAGTTATTTCCTTCAGTTTTGCCTCATGTACACTATGTATGACAGAGTTCCCTCAAATGTGTGGGGTGAGTCTGGGCCCTAGTTTCAAGTTTCAGGACTCTTTACCCCTGTGCTATACATATTTGTCTTTATGGGGGTGAGAGGAGAGTTAGCAGGGTCTTGGAAGGTAGCATATACCAATTACTCTACCACATTGTTCCTGGAGCTATCTCTTTGATACTTTTGAATTGGGGATGCTGTGGCTCTGAAGGGTGAATGATAAGCTCCTAAGCATTTGTACTGGGAACTGTTTCCTGAAAATGGAAATTACAGTATATGCGACAGAAGAGACCACCTCAACCTTGACAGATATAGATTTTTGGACCCTGGGATTTTATTATGAAATAATAATTAAGTCACTGTTGTGTGCATTTTTTGCAATTCATGAAATGACCATGAAATATGTCAGATTTTTCCAGGAAGTCACCATGAAATCAGTACAAAATTTCCATCAAAAATGAACCACTGTTGAGATTAGAGATAAGATTGCTGGAGGCATTATATCTGTGCTGCTCTAATTAAATGTTTCTTGTCAGAAGGAAAAGCTTTTATTACTTTTTTAGAACTAATTTCATAACTGTATGGCCTGGGCATATGAGGTGAGATGAGATGGCAAATACAGTCCCGTGAGGTCTTGTTGCACTTTTAGTTAGGATCTTGTGACTGTAAGTAAAGAGACCTTTAATAAACCTTAATTTAAAGGACAGAATTTGCTTATGTATTTATAATCCAATATGACTTGTCTTTTTTTACTTCCCCCACACAATCTGTTTTAGCCAATATGGGCTTCCTTTAACATTCCCACACTCAAAACCTACTACTCCTATGGTTAGGTGTTTGCATTCCCCATCGTGTGCCAAGTCAGACACTTTAAGTTGAGGAAGGTATAGAGTCACCGGTCTAGCCAATCATGCTAAGCAATCTACATGTCAACCTATCCACTCATCTTTAAATTCAGCTAGAATCACAAATCCCAAACTACTTTAGTCTTAAGTGTTAGAGACTATCCAGGAGCTATTTACATTTAAGTTTTAAAGTTATTTATATTAGAAACTTTTAAAAAAATATTTATTTGAAATGGGTGGTAGTAACCTGTACATGTTAATAAAAGCATCCAGTAATTTAAATTTGTTTGATAATTTAAAAATTATCATCAATATATTCAATATTTAGGGAAAATATTTTACAGGGGAAAATATTCACCTTGTATTGTGAGGTAAAAATAAAATTTGTAGGAGATTATGCTAAGTGAAATCAGTCAAGCAGAGAAAGTCAATTATCATATGGTTTCACTTATTTGTGGAACATAAGGAATAGCATGGAGGACATTAGGAGAAGGAAGGGAAAAATCAAAGGGGGGAAATCAGAGGGGGAGACAAACCATGAACGACTATGGACTCCAAGAAACAAACTGAGGGTTTTAGAGGGGAGGAGGGGTAGGGGGATGGGTTAGCCTGGCGATGGGTACTACATGGAGCACTGGGTATTACATGAAAACAATGAATCATGGATCACTACATCAAAAACTAATGATGTATTGTAAGGTGGCTAACATAACATAATAAAATTAAATTAAATTAAAAAAATGAAAAATACTTGTGTATGTAGTAGGTCATCGATGAACAGAAATGATTCTGAGAGAAGTAGATCAGGTAGAGGGTATGGGCAGAAGATTTGCAAGAACGTATGCAAACCCTTGCTTGAGGTCCCTCTTTTAGGCTCTTTGATATGTAGACCTTACTATGTATATTAAGGAGAAATGGTTTTGCTTTTCAGTGCAAATAAACACAATGGAAGTTGTAACGAGAAAAAAAATTATTTTAAAAATTCATGTAGAGGATTTTTGTAAATCCATTTTTATACATTCTTAGGTATTAATTGATAAAATCTGAGAGAATATATACCAACATGTGCTTTCCTTTGGGTGATTTTAATGCCTTTCTTCTTTTTGTTTATCTCTATTTCCAATTTTTTTTCTATATAAACATGTATTACCTGTGTTCCAAGTATAAACGGAAGAGAAAATTACATATAATACATATATTTTAAAGCATTTCTAATTTAACTCTACTTGCTGCTAGCAATTTCATATCATTTGGCTTGGCTCACTGAGCTTCTCAAATGATACCAGGCTGTTTATATTAGAGAGTACTACAAATTGGATAACCAAAAATCTCCTAGAGAGAGCTCATAAAATGACATGGTTGGATGGAAACCTGAACAGATGGGCTAACTCTACCATGTGCTGTATTAACCCTGCTGTTCTCAGACTTGTGGCCAGTAACACATTGAAAAAGTACAATTCTAAAAATAAGTTGGTGAAATGGAAGATGGTTAAGCAATTTAATCTATGAGTTGGGACTTAGTGGACAGGCACTTGTTGAAATGTTATACTCTTATTAAGACCGTTTTTTTTTTATGACTATGAAAATACTTGTGCTTCAAAGGAGTTCTGGAAAGATGAACTCTAATGGGGGATGAGGGAACAGTAACCCAGCATGTTTCCAAGCAGTTTGACTGGAGTCAGTATATTACACTGAAACAGAGTAAGTGGTGCCTCATGTATATGATGATGATAAGCAAAGGGAGAGTGGAGTTGTAATTGGCTAAATAAAGAGAATAGGATGGTTTCCTGATCTTCTGCATGTTCCAGTCACTGGTTGGCAACCAGTAACATTTCTGTTACCCCCACTCTCCAATCATCTACCTGAACTATGTGTAAAAAAAAAGAGTTTAAAGAACTGCGTTGTTAGAATTTAAAATAAAACTGCAAGTAAGAATAGAAATCTACTACTTTTGGAAATACTCCTAAATAACTAGTTGGTGGTCTAGTCAATGTCAACAAAGACCAACAGGGTCACTTAGTAGTATAGTAACAACAGAGGAAGGGCAGGGAATTTCATTTTGAGCAGGGAGCAAGTATAGAGGTTGTGTTGTCAGAAAGTCTGGTTTCTTGTCACACATCTGTCATTAGGAAGATTTATAACCTTGAAAAAATATTGCTTATGTTCTATGAGATAGTGACCCTTTGTTAAAAAAAAAGGAGCTAAATAGATGAAATTCAAAGTCCTTCCCAGTGTTGATTCTGTAAAAATTGTACATGTTAGAATTAGTTACGTCAAGTTGAAGTTGTCTAGAAGGAGCTCATCCCACAGAAGATGAAGTTGTGATATATGGTATCCACAAGCCCATTTCTTAAAAACATTTTGCAAATTTGGGACACCTGGGTGGCTCAGTCCTTGGGCGTCTGCCTTCGGCTCAGGTCATGATCCCAGGGTCCTGGGATTGAGCCCTGCATTGGGCTCCGGGCTCGGCGGGAAGCCTGCTTCTCCCTCTCCCACTTCCCCTCTTGTGTTCCCTCTCTCACTGTGTCTCTCTCCGTCAAATAAATAAAATCTTTAAAAAAAAATTTTGCAAATTTAATGTTTAGCCTGATAAAATAAAGTGAGTTGGGAGGTTAGGTTAGAGAACCTCTTATATGAAGTATAATGAAAGCATGGTCCTCTTTTAGTCACACTTTGTGTTTAGTCATGGTTGAAGACCTGTTTGGGCTTTAAGTCCCAAATTCTGATTAATGATTCAGCTCTATCCAACTCGCTTCTGTTTTTCCCTGCCGGAAACCAGACTATTTCCAAATGACTAATCTGGCATTGCTGTTGGTGAGAAACCAATCAGGGTTATCTGGAATGTATTGAAAGACTACGTTCTTTATTTAACCCCAAATCAAAAGCATAAGCGCAGTCACATTAGGATAAAACAATACCAGAAACTAATTCGGGTTTTCTTGGAAGAGTTGAGTTGAAAACCAGTGGTCTCCACCTTGTTCTTGGGAACTATTTTAGATGAGCTTCCAAACATGCAGTCTTTGATTCTAAAGAATTTCAAGACTGCTATTTTATCACTATAAGGATTTAAGTGGTTACTGGAAAACTGATTGAGTTGCCTAAAGAAACTCCATGGGTTGATAAACAAAAACAACACAATATATAGTAGTTATAATATTCATTTCATCTTGTTTAAATATTAGCTGTTAGTATCAAATTAACACCATCCCATGAATCCTTGCTATGGAGGAAAGGTAAGGGAATGGAGAAATAACTATGAGAAATGTTAGAAAATAAAATTATCTTTGGAAAGAAAATTAAAGTTATGAGTGTTTATTGGTATTAAACATAATAGAGAGAGCATCATTGGGCATTGGATTTATACTAAAAGGGGTCATTGAAAGCTAGAGAAAATAGACTCAATGACATGGTAAGGAAGGAAATTCTGTTCTTATGACATTCTTCAATATGACAAAGGACATTAATGTATAAGTTGGATTGGATCAGGGATGGTCAAGAAATGAAAACTGCTCCCAGGAGATGTTGGTGATGTTACTGAGAGATGAAAAGAGGTGTGCAGATCACAGAAGAGGGTTTTTGCTGGAAGATATCTCTAGCAGAAAAGTGACACATCTTTTCAGAAAGGGGTAAACCAGATGCTGATAATAGAGCAATGTTAAGAACTTTCCTCAAATGATATATTTTTAAAGATCAGAAGAAGGAAAAGCTAGTGAAATCTATTATTGGACAATTCACAATGAAAAGATAGAAGATAATGACTGAGTGGGGAAATCCTAAAACACAGAGAAATGAATTAATAGAACCTACAAATTGAAATCAGCAAGATGGACCCCCTGAAGGACACAGTTATGAGGAAACAGCCTAGATTTAGTAAGGGAACACATCTAAACCTCCAATTATGCTATTCATTTGATGACTCCAAACCACATTTTCCCTATTCTCTGTTAAACTGGAAGCTTTGAGTAAAACTTCTGGGTAAAGTAATGATCTAGACATATCTTTATTTCAAGAAATTCATCCAACTCTTAGTTCTTCAGCAGTAACTCTAAGCATGGGACTGAGACTACTTCCTTTGACTGATAAGAATACTAGGATTACAGTTTCACTTTCAAATATTTAAGGGACAGGAACATTTCTAAAATCTCTTCCATTCAACCAACTCTTGTCTGGTACTCCTGACTATTAATTATCATTTCCTGAACACTTTGTCTGTGTTAAGCACTTTGCATACAGCTGTCAAGTCCTATAATTATTTACAAATTAAATAATTAAACAGTAGAGAGGCTAAATGACTTCTTTGAGTCACACAGGTAGAAAATTCAAAGTAGAGATTCAAACTCAGTCAACTTGATGCTGAAGCACCTGTTCTGTCCACCTCTCCTTGTTCTATTTCCATGCCCAAGCTGTGAAGGATTGACGGCAGATGTGAGGGACCGCCCCCCACAATCTTATACTTAAGGTTGCTTAGGGAGATGAATGCATGGGAAAGAGCAGAAACAATCCACATTTCTACTTCCAAGAGTTTTAACCTTGTTGTCCTTGAAGAGACCTGAGGTAAGACAGTGAAACAAGTTTAGGTCCTTACTTTTCTTCTTTGGGTTTGATTTCCTCCCTCCAATCCTAGGTCTTGGTTATCCCCAAGGACTTGCTTTCTCCAGCTGGAAAGCAACCAGAAGTTTGGATGTTATGCTGCTAATGCAATGTGTTATACTTTACGAAATTTCTGAAGTCCTAAATCATTCAAAACTCCAAAAGGGAAGCCCAAGGGGAAAGGTCCTGACCTTGGAGAAGGGGTACTTTGAGGCAGAGGAATTTTCCCAGAACTTCTTAAATCCCGCAATGGAGGTCATCAGTTGGGTAAATACAACTGACTCAGTTCTTAGACAGTACATAAAACATCTTTTTTCCACCCTTGAAAACCCTCCAAACCTTGTGAGTGTGTATTCTTCCCCAGAGTGCATCCTCTCTATAACTTAAAAAAATGAATTGCTGTGGCAATGTTCGCTTTGAAGGTATCTTCAGTTGATGTACTGACCCAGGAGAAGAGGTAGAAGCTTTTATCTTCTACATCAATTACACTAGGAAAACGAAAGGTTTTTCAAGCAAGAAAATTTCTATAGAGGTCCCTTAACAATTAAAGGATGGGCAAAGAAAGCCAATTTTAAAACAGAAGTTAGTTGTTCTCCATCTGTATCCCATGAAACTCTATACCTTAAAAATCCTTGCAAACAGTCCAGTTTATATAAAGGTGCAGAAACAAAAGCAAAATTTCAAAACTGTTTAAACCTTCACCCAAAATATTTGTCCTCATTATGAGTACTTTCTTCTTTCTGAATAACTAGATTATCTACAAATCTTTGTTTGGAATAACCATGGGTGGAATGGAGACATTCTGAAATTTTTAAAAATTTAGTTTTTACGTTTTGATTCAATTATAAAAGTTCATAGCTTTCCCAACATACATGTTAATGTTTCGCTATCTTGCCAGGACTCTATAATAAAAAATTGGAGCCTTAAATGCAAAACAAGGGATACCAAGGACAAATTAATAAAGAAATGTGTTTTTGTCATTCTATATCTCTTCAGTCTCCCTGAATCCTGCACCTGTGAGGGAGATTTTGGACAAAGTGTTTGGAGTCATTTGGGGATTTCCTCAAATCTAACATTTTTTTGGCTGTGATTTGTACCCCATTATGTGCTACAGTGCACTTTATTTCCCACATTTGGCACTTTTAGTGATAATTCCTCCAAACAGACGCAGGGAGCCATGCTTGGTATTCTTCAAAGGGAACAAATAGATGAGCTAATTGTTTTAAATGCTTCCAATGAGATAAGTGGCAGGATGCTGGAATTGATCATCTAATTACCTATTTGCTATTGCAGAGAGGAGGAAAATCCAGCCATAATTAATGTTTAGGGAATGCAAAAGTTGTCATCTTAAATCAAGGTAAAATATAATAATCACATCGAGGTCTTATTACAGAAAAATACAAACAATTTGCTAGATGGTAGGGGATTGGCTGCTTAGTTTTGTAGCTAATTCAGTGCTGGCATCTGTGGTATGGTATTACTAAAGAATTAGTCTGGAATTTAGTTCTGATTTATCTGCATTTGCATTTACAGAACTTTGGGCGCCATTCTACTTGATGTCTAGAGTGGAATGGCGATAGAGTTCTCAGTCCAGGGCCAGCCACTCATCCATTAAGCATGCCCTTTTACATGCCCAGAAACGGGCAATGGCAAAGTACTACCTCTGACTAAGCAAGCTATGACTTTAATAATAAGAAAAGTATGGAAGTATCTTATGGGTTATACATGAGGAAAGTATCTTTGGGATATATACAAGCCTGCAAAACAACATATACCTTCATTCCTAGTGTATATGCTATTTATTCCATGAATAGTCATATTGTGATCAATTCAGGGGAAAGGCAAAGTTGTCACAGACCAGGGAGAAGTTTAGAAGGGAAATATGTATATAAATGGTTTATTCATTTTCTTACTTTTTTTTTTGCTATTGTCCTGACAAATCTGCTGAGTCAGCTGGCTAATGTGCTGGGTAAATGTTAAGTGAGAAGGTTATTACTATACATTTGTAATACTCACTGTTCTTTTGTCCTGGAAAGACTTATTTCCCAACCCATCACTGAGCTACTAAAGTGGAAGTACTTTCCCTTGGGCACACCTTTGCTCACCTCTAGAGTGATGTGGGTGTGGTCTAGAAAGAAAGTGGCCAAAGCGAAAGTTTAGAGTATCTCTGACACATAGGTTTCTGTACCCAGGCAAAGTTGACATTATATTTGAATGGGGACCAATGCAACCTATGAACAGCAGGGAGAACATGTAATAGAGCATCAAAATCTCAACCCTTCTGAAAGCTAAAGAAGTACAAATTTACTAATTCCCAAGGATAAGGGCAGTCTCAGGTAAACTTGAATGTATGGTCGCATTAAATGGAACATCACATTAGAATTGAGAGCAATAATGAAGTATTTATTCATCCTACCCTGTCTTCTTTCTTTCACATAGCTCCCTAAGATGAACTTGAGAACCTCGCAGAGGATGGGTGTGGTAGAATGGAGTTTGAATTTTAGAGATTCTGGGTTCTAGCCATCTGTCCATCTCTTTCCATTTGGGAAAGAACTAACTTTGGATATG
This sequence comes from Neomonachus schauinslandi, assembly GCF_002201575.2. Classification (NCBI taxonomy): domain Eukaryota; kingdom Metazoa; phylum Chordata; class Mammalia; order Carnivora; family Phocidae; genus Neomonachus; species Neomonachus schauinslandi. Next base: position 47,029,295 of record NC_058412.1, on the reverse strand, counting down.
TTTGGCATACCAAGGCTTGGAGTTATATACTAAAGAATGGAAAGGGATGGGGAAGGTAGGACTTAGGTGATGGGACCAGCCTCTAGTAGTTATATTCCAACTATAAATGCAACCACAGGACAGCTAAACTGGGTCCTATTTAGCCAGCAGGATATGATATTCATGGAGATAAGTTTCTACACAGAGCCAGTTCACTCAACAACTTCATCTGTGGGAGCAGCTGGTTTATGTTCTCCAAAATCCTGCAAGGTGGCAAAGCTCTCAAAATGTGGTTTTGGCTATGGCAGATGGAATCTGGTATTAGTGGGGGTTTAGGTTTATTATGAGAGCAGGACAGGTTTAACAAGAACTTCAAATTGCAAATGAGGCTGCAAATCAAGTTGAAAACATCTCTTGTGAAGTGCCTAGGAATTGGTAGAGGCAAAGATTGGGATTCATTTCCAATGATGGGACAGACTATAAATTTCTGTAGCTATAGCAATTTGACAGTGGGACCTGTTCATGTTCTTTAAAAAATGTTGACAAAGTGGGAAAAATATGATATGCTTAGATGTTCCACTGACATTCTAGAAAGACTGGTTTTGCATTTACTCTGGGACTTTAAGTTCTATGTTATTTATTTATTTGAGAGAGAAAGAGAGAGAGAGCACGCATGAGCAGGGGAGGTGGCAGAGAGAGAGGAAGAGGGAGAAGCAGACTCCCTGCTGAGCAGGGAGCCCAATGCAGGGCTGGAGCCCAGGACCTTGAGATCATGACCTGAGCTGAAGGCAGACGCTTAACCGACTGAGCCACCCAGGCGCTCCTCATTTCTATCTTTTTAAAGTAAAAATAAGTATCACTGAAATACAGTAAGTTTAGTGATTTTCCTAAGGAAAATAATTTGTTTGGCAAAATTGCTTTAAGATGCTTTTAGTAAGTTGTAAAATCAGTCTCAGTGCCAATAGGTTATCAGTAAATAAGCTAACGGTTTGAATATTTATTTTTGGCCAACTTGCCTTCAGAAAAAAGTTATGAAGTCAGAGAAATCCTTGTATTTATTATATGATCACAAATGTGGTTGAACAAGCAGAGCAGGCCCATTTGGCTAAAAATAAATTAGAGAATAAAATTCTGAAAAATAAACATTAATACTGAAGAATGTTGAAATATGCTATCACTTAGAGTTCATGAAAGTTACTTCCTCATAGATGACTATTTGAAAAATTTATAAATTAAAAAAATAATAACAACTTTTAAAACTCTACAAAGTCACCACTGAGAGATGTGGAAGATTGTTCTAGGTCCCACCTCTAATGCCTCACCAACAAGCAAAAAGCCCATAAAAGGACACAAAAAGCCATATAGCTGTCATTCTATACAATTTCAAAAAATTATTTTATTGAGGTAAGAACACAACATGAGATCTACTGTCTTTACAGATTTTTAAGTGTATAATACATTATTGACTTTAGGTACAATGTTTTACAGCAGATCCCTAGAACTTATTTACCTTTTGTAACTAAAATTTTATGCACTTCATTTGAAATTTGAAATTCTTGTTAAACCTGTCCTGCTCTCATAATAAACCTAGTTAAGTTTAAAGGAACTTAGTTAAATAAGTTTAAAGCCCTGGCAACCACCATTCCACTCTAATTTTATGAACTTGACTATTTTTTAGATAGCTCATATCAGTGCAATCATGTAGTATTTGTCTTTTTGTGACTGGTTTATTTCACTTAGCATGATGACCTCAAGGTTCACCCATGTTGTTGCTTACTATAGAAATTCCTTCTTTTTTTAGGGCCAAATAGTATTCCATTGCATGCATTTACCAGTTTTCTTTATTCATCCATCTGTCGATGGAGTGTTTCCATATCTTGGCTAATTTGAATAATGTTGCAATAAACATGGGAATGCTAATATCTCTTTTAGATCCTGCTTTTAATTCTTTTGGATATATACCCACAAGTGGGATTGCTGGATGATATAGGAATTCTTTTTTTAAAAAATTTTTGAGTAAACTCTATACTGTTTTTCATAGTGACTCTACCATTTTGCATACCCACAAACAGTGTAGAAGGGTTCCAATTTCTCCATATCTCACCAATGCTTGTTACTTCTTGCTTTTTAAAAAATAACTATCCTAACAGATATACAGTGATATCTCATTGTGATTTTGATTAGCATTTCCCTGGTGATTGGTGATGTCTTCTGACTGAGGAGTTTAATCCATTTACATTGAAAGTAATTATTGATAGAGAAGGATTTACTATTGTTATTTGTTTTGTTAGTTTTGTAGTTCTTTTGTCTGTCTTTTCTTCTCTTGCTATCTTCTTTTGTATTTTGTTGATCTTTTGTATCGATATGCTTTGCTTCCTTTCTCTTTTTGTTCTGTATAATTTCTATAGGTACTAAAATGACTATAGGTACTAAAATGAGTTAGCTATAATTTTAGTGGGGATTTCAAACATCTGTGAATAAACGGAAGATTTGGTGAGTCCATGGGGCTACATGGGGTCTTTGTGGTCAGAACAACTACATAAAGTGCTGGGACCTCCTCTCTGGGGATCGGGAAAAATTGTTCTTGAGGTCTGCAGCCTTTGAGCATTGAGAAGGTCACCTTGGATTACTGGGTATGATGAATAAGTGGGTAAATGCTTTTTAACCTTGAGATCATTATAATTAAGAACAGAAATAATGAAGGTAATTTAAAAAAAACCTTGTATTAATATTTTCTCTTAACCTTAGGCATGTATTCAGTGCTTAAGATGTAACGATTAAGAACATTTTGATATATTAGACTAACTATAAGACTTTTTGACACCAATCTAAAATAGATACTTGAGTAGTTGATTTGGACTAGTGATTTTAAATTGAAGGGTCCAAAGCACTTTTACTAATGCAAATAATGTTGAACTGTTAAGAGGAATGAAGTCATTATATTTATAAGCTTAATTGGTGAGATTTATGAAAATTACTTAAGTATTTGGGAAAGCTTTTCTTTTTTAAAGAATTTTTTTTAAAGATTTTATTTATTTATTTATTTGAGAGAGAGAGAGCATGAGAGGGGGGAGGGCCAGAGGGAGAAGCAGACTCCCTGCTAAGCAGGGAGCCCGATGAGGGACTCGATCCTGGGACTCCAGGATGATGACCTGAGCCGAAGGCAGTCGCTTAACCAACTGAGCCACCCAGGTGCCCGGGAAAGTTTTTCTTTGTTAGACAATTGAAATACCTAAAAAAAAGATTGATTGCACCTATAAATTTAATTTAAAAGGTTTAAAGGAACTTAGTTAAGTAAGTTTAAAGCCCTGTAAAAGGTGATTTTCAAAATTTAGTAGATTTATGAAAAGAATAAGATTTTTAAGGTGTATCTTAAAGTGTAAGGAAAAACTGTTTTTAAATTTATAACTTTATATTATAGAATTTCAATATTAAAAAATCAAGCAGCCCAAATCTTTTTTTTTTTCCCTCCTATGCATTAAAGTTACTTTGAAGCATAACAAAACATTCATTTTGGTAGATGAGAGAATAAACACCTTGAAAATGTATATGAAAAAGAAAAGAGCAAGATAATGATGCACTAGGTGTCCCAATGATAGTTGATAGCCAAATAAATCATGCAGATGGTAAAACTGTGGGGTTAGCTGAGAGACAGTCCACTGTGTCTGAATTGTTCTGGTAAAGCTGAACTAAAATGTATTAAATGATCCCCAGCCTCATCCTCATGAATTGGGTTAAACAGATCTTTAAAATTTGCAAAATGTGGTGGTGATAGAGACAGAGGTGACTTATCAATAATGCTTTGTTTAAAAATGAGATGTTCTCTGATGTGAAAGTTTCTGAAAATGTTATCCTTTGTTTAATGTGAAGATGTCAGTGTGTTTTAACTGATTTATAGTTTTGTATTTATTGTTCGTTAAGTGTGGCAATGTGCTCCTTGAGTGAACAATGTTTCTTGCTCAGTACTGAAAAATGACCTCATTCGTTTGTAAAGATTAGTCACATTTTAATGGGGACACATTCAACGTTTGTACAAGAACTCCCGAATCTTCTCAAAGCATTATCATCACACATGGGTGAATTTCAATTACCAGTGGTGCCGCTAATTCAGTGTTCTTCTTATATTATGATCACAGATGAAGGTGAGTTTTAGATGGCCAATGACTAAAGGCATTGAAGCAACTGATACCAGTTTGCTTTCCTTTTGTATCTTTTTTGCTCTTAATTGTTGCTGCTCCTAATAAGCAAGATGTGTTCTTTCAAAATCTGCTAACCTTTGAAAATGTAAGGTCATTTCTCTAAGTGACTAAGTTAATGCATCATGATTATTTCCTATTTGGTGTATGGGGAACAAACAGAACCAGGGTTTGAAAAATCTTAGGGAAGGGAAACAGATTTAGCTCTTTAATGGCAAAGGGAAAGCGGTAAGAGTTGCACACAAAACAAAAAGGAACTCTTGCTGGAGAAGCAGAATTTCCTGAGCACTTGGACTGGAGATGCTTTCCTTTTCCATGCTGGTAGGAGGATGTTGGGAGAAGATGCTTTTAAATGTTACTGCAAACATAGCAGGGGGAGCAGATTGAGGAAAGGCTTTAGAATCCATTAGGGTGCTCTTAAGACCTCTCACATTACTCACCTGGAAAGTTATTTCCTCCAGTGTAAACAAGAGATAAAAATATCTATCTTGCACTGTTGTTGTGTAAGGTGCTGATCACAGTGCTGATACAGACCAAGAACTCAATAAAAGGAAAGGATTTTGAATGTTAATGAGAGAAGTTAAAACCTGCTCAGACAAGTAAGAAGCCACAGACTCTTCCCTGAGATTCATTTTCATCATTTGTATGTCAGGTATAATGACCCTATTCTCTGCCTTACAGTGAGGATTAAATCAAGACAACAGATGAAAATGCGTCACACGGGGTCTGCTTCATCATAGGCACTAAATGAAGCTCTTTTTCCCTTCATCCTCTTTACTTACAGATTTGGGAAATAAATGTTTTCTTAGTGCTTTGGTGCTTGTGTTTTAAATTTAGAAATTTACGAAACAGTACCTTAATATATTAAAACAATATTTTCCAAAGAACTGGGTTGTTACGAATGGTCTACATTCTGGGGTAAGTTAAATTTGGAATCAAGTGGCTCAGAAGTTCAGGATATGCCTTTTCTTTGGGGGAAGTGATCACATCTGCAGAATAGAAGAATAAAGAACAGGAGACAGATATAATCTACCATCAATCAACTAATAGAGTTTCCAGCCTTGGGCAATGTCACCCAGAGGACGGGGTGTAGGCTGACCAACTCCAGAAAAAACCATTGGAATAACCTGTTGATCAGCAAGACCACACTCATTGAATCCATTGTAATAAGGGAGCACCTCTTTGACAGAGTTATAGTAGTATCCGATTGGGGGTATTTATAAGATTTAAAGTTGCTTTTGATGGACAGAACACAGTGACTCAAATAGATGAAAGGCAGGACTTTTTGTCACAACTGCAGACGAGAGAAGGCTGCCAGGCAAGGCCACACATACACTTGAGAAGAGGGTTACTGCAAGCTGGAGCTGTAGGGTGCAGCTTAGATATTCCAACCAGGAAGGGGATAGCTAGGTTTTGTGGGCTCCCTGTGGACTGGCTAATTTGAATAATTTCCTGGGACCCAGGGCATAGGGATTGTCTCTAGTTGTCTGCTATCTGACCTTGGGATGATTAGGGTGGGTGCACAGTGGCCGGGAGTGACCTGGTAAGGGAAGTGGTTTAAGGTGGGTTTTCATAGCAGGGATAGATTGGTTTTGGGCAAAGTTCATCACATAATAATTTAATATTGGGGGAGCATGGAGAGATGAGGATCTTGAAACAGATTTTGATAAGTAAACTGTTGTTTGGTGAGCCAGCTGTTTGCCCAGGAGAATAATCTGTAGCTTTTAGAAGGTGGCTGTTTGCCTTGAGGAGGAAACTGGTTACCCGGACACATGTTTTCTGAAACAAACAGTGAAGTTATTCATTAGTTTAAAGTCTTATTTTTTCAGGCTAGAATTTCTTGGAACAAATAGGAAAGTTATCTTAACACAGGTGGCCTCCACTGTAAGTCCAGATATTTAAGCAATGTGGATTCAGATGGTCTTAGTTCTCATTGGAAAGAATATGACTTGCTTCCTTATACTCTAGGAATAATATAGAGTATACTTAAGGAGACTACTAATACACATGAAATAATAGCAAATGATATCTGCACTTACGGAGACATAGGAAAATAGATGTGAATTTTCTGTATTTACATCTATTAATATACATTCACATCTATTAAATACATTTATATGGGCTATTCTATGATACAGAGCATATACCTTGAAGATTTAAAGGAAAAGTGGGTGAGGCAATGTGTTGTAGATGGAAAAGAATTCAAAGAAAGGAAGGAGCCTTAACTTGACCTTAACTTACCACTGAGGTGATGTTTCTACTTCGGCGAGTCACTGAACTTAAGGAAGAGAACTTCTGCTGGTTTTTTTTTTCTTTGTAACTATGTGCAGAGCTTAGCACAAAATTAATGATCAATTAATTGTTGAATCAAAGGATAAGTTAATTTGATAGAGAAATGTTCATGGAAAAAAATGGGTACCGAACTGGGCAATACACTGAGTGGAACTGGGGCGGGGGGAAGAGAAGGTATAGAATGTGAGGGGGGTGAAAAAGAGATGGTACCTTCACAGGACAATGAAATATTAGTGCGTCCCAGATCTAAGAAGAATTAATACTAGGGTCTGGGGTGATGAGAGGTTGTAGGAAATGGAAGGCCTGAAAAACCAAGATTTTACATTTGATGTGTGAACAGTGGTTCAACTTTTTCTGTGCAGCATTCCTGACGGCAGAGGGAAGCAGCCAGCTTCTGCAGTCCCAGGACAAAACTCTGAGCAATGATGGTAAGCCCCAAATTTCCACGGTCTGCTGTTTTTATCTTAAAAATGTATGTGACATTTACATTCTACATCAGAATTTATCTGTGCTAGTTTGGTTGTAAGAATATTGCTTTCTCCCAAACCCTTGAAGAAAAATATCATTCCCGGGCTATGCACTCTGTTTTCTTGGGCACATTATTGTGACTCCCCCACTCTCTGTGTCCTAGGGTTATGCCAAACTTTGTCTTGGGCCGACTTGAAAAACATTTTAAATGGGATACATTTAAATGTGTCCTCAGACAAGGCTTAGCATAACCCTAGGGCACAGAGAATGGGGTGAACACAATTATGTGTTGGCCAGGATAGCACAGGAATTGGCCAACTATGTGGGCCAAATCCTGTTAGCAACCAGTTTTTGTAAATAAAGTTTTATTGGGCACCGACACGCTCACTCGTTTACATATTTTCTATGACTGTTTTGTGTTGTCGTACACAGTTGAGTGTTGCAACAGAGAAGAAATAGCCTACAAAGATGAAAATATTCACTTTATGGCCCTTTACAGAAAAAGTTTGCTGACCTCTGCCCTAGTGTAAAGTGGCGCCGGTGGGGTTGAAGGGGAAAGCAATCAATATGAAAGGAATCATGAGGAAACCATTACCCAAAAAAAACCTCCAAACAAAAATCTGCTCTGCGATTTATAGGATAAAGAGTTTGAAGGAAATAAGATAGTTACACTTTATTTACTTCACAGGCAACTTGAGGTTTTCAAGCTTGGGTGACTCTGAAAATTGTGGTGTCACTGGAATACACGGGGTGATGGAAAGAAGAGCCAGCTTAGGGGAACTCAAGCTTTTACATATTGATTTTTTAGGTGACAGTTAACTCCAAATATCACCTAAGTAGATGCCGGAAATATTGGATTTTAACTTGAATGCAAGATGGTGACAGAAGATTTAGATTCAGAAGTCATCAATAGAGGATAGAGTCATAGTCATATAACTGACAAGAACAGTCAGTGGATTTAATGATGGAAGAAAAAAAGAAGGTAGAAGGGCAGTTGCTGAGATTCATGCACTGAATAGGGTAACAGAAAAACTAAATGCCTGCTTATACCCTGGACAACCTCCAGCCTGCCATCTAATTCGTCTAGTTGTCTTCTGATTCTCTGTCAATTGAATATAAAAATAAAATAGTCAATCCTTATGAACTGTTGCAAGAAAACGGAATAAAGGATTTGAAACACTTTCACAGCTTTGAAAAAATAAGTACTGTAGGCAAATTCTAGGGATTATGAGTATTATCCAGAAAAACTTTCTATGCCTCAGATATTGTAATGCTATGGGTCAAATTTTGCCTTTTGTGAATGCAGTGAGCTGTATAATGTATAATTGTAACTGTATCTTGATCCCAGCATTAAGAATGAGATTCTACACCATTTCCGTGGGAGAAAAGGCATGTGTATCAGAAGGGCTTACAGTTTGTTGGATTTCATCAGACTTTAATTTAGTTATATAGCTAAGATAGCTGGTCTTAATATATGATAAATGAGTGCAGATTATCTTTCTAATATTTTAAGGAGCATATAAATGAACTGTTTACATTGTCTTTAACTAGAACTGGTAAAATCATAGTGGACTGAATTAACATCCATTCCTTCTGGCCACCCTCATCCTTCTTTGTTGGGCCATCATGTAAGCAACAACAACACCTATACTTCCCCACTCTGGCCAATAACTTGTTTTCTCTCAAGTAATAATAATTTGATAAATTACTTAATACCAGAGAGTGGGGAAGTCCAAGCCAAAGTAGAAGACCTATGTTCAATGCTTTCAGTTACTTTGTCATTGGTTATGATACTCAAGATCCTTTAAGATAAACAAAACAAAACAAAACGAACTGTCAGCTATTTTGGGGAGAAGGACAAGCAGACACAAACTTTCTGTCTGCCTGGTTGTCATTAATCAACTTGCATAGCCTTGAAGGCCAATACATGTGCCTTTATGATGCTCTTACCATAAGCCTCTGGTCACCGGCATTTTCTTTCTTTCTTTCTTTCTTTCTTTTTCTTTTTTTTTTAAGAGAGAGAGAGAGAGTACAAGTGGGGCAGGGAGGGGCAGAGGGAGAGGGAGAGAATCTTAAGCAGGCTCCACGCTCAGCACAGAGTGCAATGTGGGGCTCAATCTCATGACCATGAGATCACGAACCGAGCTGAAATCAAGAGTCAGATACTTAGGCATCCCTGGCATTTTGTATTTTAATGTTACAAAAATAGAGATGAAGTTATGGAGAGGGGAGGGAAAAAAAAAGACTTGAAAAAATTGATTCAGCTTAGAAAGCTCATTAAGACAAGAAGCTTTATTACTTATCTGCCAAGGTTGATTCCAAGGAGAAACAATGCCATTAGCGCTGTCCTAGGTAATCGATATTTACCCTGATTCTTGTAGCCATTCAGAAAGAAAATGGATTAACAGAAAATAAAACACCAACTCCAAAATATAACTAAATGCTGGGGCTATGCTGATGTGATTTTGCTGAAAATCCCTAGGAAAGGTGTTTTAATCACATGCAGAGAAAGAGAGCAGAGGTAGCATCTGTCCTCTTTAAACGTCATGAGGTTCGAAGCCCCTCCATCAGCCACGGGAAAAACAAAAACAAAAACAAAAACAAAAACAAAGATACTGCTTGGTCTGTAAGAGACTGTGTTCAGCTATGAATAAATGTGACCTGCTGTAGTGCTTTAAACAAATTAAGACTGATTTTCCGAGTTACCAATTCTGGCCCGGTGTGTGGCTCCACAGTATCATTAGGGACACAGATCTCTGCTTCTCTTCTGCCATCCTAGCATGTGGCTCCTGCCATGTGGGCCACAAGAGAGATCCTCTTCTCTACTCCTGCTCTCCCCCCTGCTCCTAACTGGCTCTCTTGTCAGTGTGTTCCAGGCAAGAGAAAGGCAAAGTGGTGTGGGAGAAATGGCCCATGATGGCTCAGTTTGACCCCCTTTGAAAACACCTTCCCATTGTTTACATCTCATTGGATAGAACTGTGACTGTACCATAGGATGACCATTAGCTGCCAAGGAGTGCTGAGAAATTGTTTTAAGACTGCACACAAGGCCACCTGAAAAAAAATAAGGATTCTATGGAAAGGAAGAGGAGGGACTAGCTATTGGGTGGCAGCTAACAATCTGTCAAAGGTGCACATTTCATGTCTCCAAATACCCTTTGAAGATGGCACTGCTTTGTTCAGATGTTGTTCAGATCTGGGTTTTTCTATTTATAGGCAGAGTCTGGAGGTAAAGAACCTGGCATGTAATAAGTTCGCAGATAAGGTTGGTTTTTTTTTTTTTTTCCCTTGTAGGATCCATACAAAAAGGCAATATAAAGAGTTCTGAGATGGAGGGAAAAAGAAAGGATGAAAAGAGAGAAAGGATGTTTAAATCTCTCTTGCTTAACTAATGCTGTAGTCACACTCTTGTTTGTTTATTTTTGTTTTTTTTCCACATTTAAGTTTTTTTCTTTATTTTTATTAACATATAATGTATTATTTGTTTCAGGGGTACAGGTCTGTGATTCATCAGTCTTACAAAATTCACATTTTTGTTTTTTTTAAAAGATTTTATATATTCATTTTGAGAGAGAGTGTGCACACACAAGTGGGGGGGAGGGGCAGAGGGAGAAGGAGAAACAGACTCCCCGCTGAGCTGGGAGCTGGGGCTCGACTTGGGGGCTTAATCTGGGGGCTCGACATGGGGGCTCGATGTGGGGGCTCGATGCGGGGGCTTGACCCCAGGACCGGGAGAGCATGACCTGAGCCAAAGGCAGACAATACTTAACCATCGGAGCCACCCAGGCGTCCCTGCTAGAGTCATTCTGTACCCTGACTCATTCCTTTCACCTTTCCTGATTAGAAGGGTCTGAGGTCAAAACTGCAATGAGGGGGAAGTGGATAATATCTGTTCCCATCTCAAATATGACACATTGCAGAGAGTCCTAAGCCCTTCCTTCATTTTAAGGCAAACCTGTACTAAAATATACTTCCACTTTAAGGCACTGCCAAGAATCCTGGAGTTAAATGAAGTCGCTACTTCTGTCAGAATAGAGAAATTATGCTTAAATATTTTAAAATAAATTGTCTTTCTTAGAGCACTTTTAGACTTATGTAAAAAATTACAGAGATATACAGGGAATTCCCATATACTCCACTTTCCCTTACTATTAAATCTTATATTAGTGTGGTCTATTTGTTACAGTTAATATACCATTAATTGGTTCCTCTTAGCAGTGGTGGTTTCTTAGACTTGCCTTGTTTTTGTTGATCTCCATATTTTTGTGGAGTACTGATCAGGTGCTTTATAGAATGTTCCCCTTTGGGACTTATTTGATTTTTTTGCTCATGATTAAAGTAATGGGAGTGGAGAGGGTGACCACCAAGGTAAAGTGCCATTTTTCTCACATCATATCAAGTGTATACTATCAACATGGTTTATTTTGATAAGATAATGTCAGCTCGTGATATTGATCTTGATCAATAAGCCAGAAGAGTGCTTGTCATGTATCTTCATTGTAAAGTTACTCCTTTTTTCCCTCCTTTCCATTCTGTGCTCTTTGGAAAAAAAGGCCCCGTGCATAACCCACATTTAGGGGTAGGCAGTTACTCTCTGTCTTCTTGAAGACAAAGTATTTATATAAATACTTTGGAACTCTTCTATATGGGAGATTTGTCTATTCTCCCCAATTTATTTACAGCAGTGTGGCCTTGTGAGTATTTATCCTGTAATTTCAGTTATGATTCAGTACTACTTTATTTTGTTGTCAAATTGTTCCAGCTGTGGCCTTTGTGGGCTCTTTCAGTTGACTCCTGTGTCCCTTTGACATACCCCATTGCTGTTGGGTTTATTTATTTATTTATTTTTTAAAGATTTTATTTATTTATTTGACAGAGAGAGACATAGCGAGAGCAGGAACACAAGCAGGGGGAGTGGGAGAGGGAGAAGCAGGCTTCCCGCAGAGCAGGGAGCCCGATGCGGGGCTCGATCCCAGGACCCTGGGATCATGACCTGAGCCGAAGGCAGACGCTTAACGACTGAGCCACCCAGGCGCCCCTGTTGGGTTATTTTATAAGCACTTTCCTACTTACCTCTTTCTCCAGGCTTATGTTGTCTATTTCCTGTCCCTGTCCGAGAATTAGTCATTTCTCCAAGGAGATCTGTTTCCCTTTTAATTGGAGAATGATATTAGAAACAAGATCTGAACTCCATTGCTAGTGAGGTGTGATTCTTCTAAGCTCCCTCGGCCAACAGAGCAAGGAATATATGAGTGTATACCAAGCCTTGTATATACCCGTATGTAGAAATATGCCTAATATTTAGCCATCTGTATCTATATTAAGCTAAACATAAATTTATACTGATGTGTCCAACTCTAATCCATCACCACATGTATCACTGTAGCCTCCTTGCCTTACCTATATGTAAACTCCCACTCTAACAGTGAGAAACCGGGCTCCCATTTGTCATTTATTTACTTAATTGTTCAATTCTAATACACATGCACAGCAGCGTCATAATTAACTCATATCCCCATGGGAAACAACTTTATCAGCTAGAGAACAGTGTTTATGATGAGTTTATTTTGCCTTTAGTTTTACAGACTCTACTCATTTACAAAATTATTTAATTCAGCACATTTTTCCTGACCCCTTTTGAGTGAGGTTGTTTCATACATTTGTGATATAGTTAGGTTGCTTTGTCACATTTCCCATTCCATCCTGGGATTTCCCTGATCACCTAAATGACTTGTTATTAAATTTGCCTACATTATGGTTTATTTTTTTGTGCTGTAAGTATCTGTGGGTTTTGGCAAAAGCATAGTGTCATGTATCCATGATTATAGTATCATAGAGAATAGTTTCACAACTCTAAAAATTCTCCTTTATGTCACCTATTCAACTCTACTCTTCCTCCTCTTGAACTCCTGGTAACCACTAATATTTTCACTTTTCAAGAATATCTGTACCTAACCCTAATTCTAACTCTAACACTTTTCAAGAATATCATATAATTTGATATATGGTAATATATATACAATTATATATAATTATAATTGTATAAATACACTTATATAATAAATACAACAATCTATTATGTAAATATAATACAATTATATAAATAGTTATATAAAATATAATTGTATATATAATTATATATTTATATATATCATATAGCCTTTCAGACTGGCTTCTTGCACTTAGCAATATGCATTGAAGTTTTATCCATGTATTTTTTTGTGGCTTGATGGTCATGTCTTTTTATCACTGAATAATATTTCACTGTATGGATGAAGCATAGTTAATTTATCTCATTCACTGATTGAATGACATGTTTGTCTCTTGTAGTTTGGGGCACTTCTGAATAAAGCTGCTAATTATTTGCATGCACGTTTTGTGTGGAAAGTAGTTTTCAAATCATTTGGGTAAATATAAGTGCCATTGATGGATCATATGGCAAGATTTTGTTTACTTTATAAAAAAACAAAACAACAAGAAAAAAGCACCTGCCAAACTGTCATCCAAAGTGGCAGTACTGTTCTGTGTTTATACCAACAATGAATGAGAGCTCTTGTGCTCCACATCACCAGTAATTGGTATTGTCAATGTTTTAGAATTTATCAGTCTTATACCTAACAGTTTCAATTTTCAGTTTTCTAAAGACACATGATGTTGAGCATTATTTTGTATGCTTATTTTCCATCTGTATGTCTTTTCATGAGATACACATTTGGATCTATTACCCATTTTAAAATTGGGATGTTATGTTTCCTTATTGTTGCATATATTGGATATAAGTCCTTTAACATATATGTGTTTCATAAATATTTTCTCCCAGTCTATGGTTTGTCTTTTGATTCTCTTAGCAGTATCATTTCCAGAGCAGATGTTTTTAATTTGAAGAAAAGTCTAATGTGAATTTTTCTTTTAAGGATTTTGCTTTTGGTGTTGTATCTAAAAACTCATCACTAAACTCGGAATAACCTAGATTTTCTTCTATGTTTTCTTTTAGAAATTTTGTAGTTTTGTTGTTCACTTTGATAAAAGGAATTGATGAAGACCCAAACATATGGAAAGATATTCCATGTTCATGAATTAGAAGAGAATTAATATTGTCAAAATGTCCGTACCACCCAAAGCCATCTATAGATTCAATGTAATCCCTATCAAAATTCCTTTGACATTTTTCACAGAAATAGAAAAAACAATCCTAAAATTTATATGGAATTGCAAAGGATAATCAAAGGATAACCCAGATAACCAAAGCAATCCTGAGACAGAACAAAGCTGGAGGTATCAGACTTCCTGATTTCAAACTATATTGTAAACCTGTAGTAATCAAAACAGCAATACCGGTATAACACTAGATGCATAGACCAATAGAACTCAATAAAGAGACCAGAAATACACCTTCTCATTATATGGTCAACTAAAATTTGACAAAGGAGTCAAGAATACTCAATGGGGAAAGAATAGTCTGTTTAATAAATGGTGTTGGGAAAACTGAAAAACTACATGCAGCAGAATACATTTTGGCACCTATATTATACCATTCACAAACATTAACTCTAATTTTTTTAGATATGACATCAAAAACATAAGCAACAAAAACAAATACAAATAAGTAGGGTTAAATCAAACTAAAAAGCTTCTGCACAGCAAAAGAAACAATCAACAAAATCAAAAGGCAACCTACAGAGTGGGAGAAAATATTTGCAAGTCATCTATCTAATTAAGGGTTAATATCCAAAATTTATAAGGAACAACTCAATAGCAAAGAAATAAACTTATGAAAAAATGGGCAGAGGAACTGAACATTTTCCCAAAGACATACAAATAACCAACAGGTACATGAAAAAATACTTGTCATCATTAATTATCAGGGAAATGCAAATCAAAATCACAATGAGATATCACCTCACACCTGGTAGGATATCTATTATCAAAAAGACAATAGATAAGTAGTGTTGGTGAGGATGTGGAGAAAAGGGAACCCTGTGCACTGATGGTGTAAGTGTAAATTGGTACAGCTATGGAAAACAGTGTGGATGCTTCTCAAGAAATTAAAAATAGAACTATCCTATGATCCAGCAATATCCCTTCTGGTTATATCTAAAGGAAATGAAACCATTATCTCGAAGAGTTATATGTACTCCCATGTTCACTGCAGCATTATTCACAATAGCCAAGTTATGGAAACCATGTTAAGTATCCATCAATGGATGAATGGATAAAGAGCGTGATATATATTATGTATCTGATTATTACTTGTTCCTGCTATTTATGTGTATATATAATTAATTATATATAATATATAAAATCATTTAAGCATATATATGATGCAATATTTCTCAACCGTGAGAAAGAGCATATGCTTCATTTGCACAACATGGATGAATCTGGAGGGCATTATGATAAGTGAAGTAAGCCAGAAAGAGAAAGTCAAATGTTAAATGGTATCACTTATATATGGAATCTGCAAAAGCTGAACTCTTAGAAATAGGAAGTAGAAAAGTGGTTTCCAAGGATGAGGGGGTGGGGGAAATGGGAGATATTAGTCAGAAGGCATAATCTTGAAGTAAAAAGATGGATAAATTCTGGGCATTTCCTGTACAGCATGGTGATAATACTGTTATAGTCTTGAAAGTATACTTAGCTAAGAGAGTAGATCTTGAATGTTCTCACCATAAAAAAGAAATGGTAATTATATGACATGATGGAAGGTGTTAACTAACTCTACTGTGGTAATTATTTTGTAATATATAAGTGTATCAAATCATCACACTGTAGACTGGAAAATTAGTTAATGTTATATGTCAATTAAATCTCAATAAGGCTAGAAAATAATAAGAGACTTTTTTTTTTTTGGCAGTGCAGAAAATAAATTTTTTACCTGTTTTGTCTTCAAAGTCTTTATTTCCTCTTCACTTTTGAGTGATTTTCTTCACTGAATATAGACTTCTAGATTGGTGATTTTATTCTTTCAACACTTAACAAAGATATTTCATATTCTTTTCTTGTTTGCATGTTTCTGAGAGCAAGTGTGATGTCATTCTTTTCTTTCTTCCCCTGCAGACAACGTCTTTTTCCTCTCTCGCTTCTTTCAAGATTCCCCCTTTTAGTCCCTTTTTCTCTGGTCTTCTGCAGTTTGAATATAATCTGCCTCGGTGTAGATCTTTTGGTTTTGGGTTTTTTCTGGCATTTTGTGGGACTAGTGTTCTCTGGGCATTCTGGATCTGTTGTTTGCTGTCTGCCATTCATTTAGTTAATTTTCTGCCATGATTATTTCAACTATTTCATCTTTTCCATTCTCTCTTCCTTCTCCTTCTGATAGCCTCCTGTTCCCTATGTTACACTTTTCTGTTTTTCTCATTCTTTTTTTCTCTTCGTATTTCAATTTTGGGAGTTTCCATAGACATAACTTTAAGTTCAGGAGTTCGTTCCTTGGCCATGTCCAATGACAAGGACCTATCAAAGGCATTCTTCATTTCTGCAACAGTGTTTTTGAGTTTTAGTGTTCCTTTTCATTTTTCCTTAGTATTTCCCTCTCTCTGCTTACATTACTCCTCTGTTCTTGCATATTGTCTACATTTTCTCACTAGAACCTGTAACATATTAATCATACTTATTTTAAATTCCCTGTCTGAAAATTCCCCAAGTATGTGCTGTATCTGAGTGATTCTGATTGTAGGGCTTGCTTTGTCTTTTAAGACTAT
This sequence comes from Neomonachus schauinslandi, assembly GCF_002201575.2. Lineage (NCBI taxonomy): Eukaryota > Metazoa > Chordata > Mammalia > Carnivora > Phocidae > Neomonachus > Neomonachus schauinslandi. The sequence goes on along the minus strand of NC_058412.1, from coordinate 47,012,662 downwards.
GGTTTTTGTTTGTTTTGCTTGCCTTTTAACTTTTTCTGAAAGCTGCACGTTATGTATTAGGTAACAGGAACTGAGGTAAAAGACTTTTGGTGTGCAGTTTTATATTAATCTAGCTAGAAATTAGGCTGTGTTTGCCTGTGGTTGTAGGAGTCAGAGACTTCAAATTACTCCAGTCCCCTTGTCTGTCTTCTCTGTTGTGTCTGGCTTCCCCAAGAACACCGCTGTAGATAGAGTTTTTATTTGCAACTTTTTCAGTTATAATCCACTGTTATCATACTGGAACCTGTTAGTGTGGTGTTAAAGTAGGGGATAGGGGAAGCATTCCATAATCTTATGATTAATTCTCAGTCTTTCAATGGGCCCATTTCCCTGAACTGTGAGCTTTACTTTTAGTGGGCCTATGTCCTTGGGCTGTGAATTTCACAAGTGTTTCTTAGCTTTTCCCCCCTCCCTTTTGGTGAGACAGAAAAGCTAGAGGAAGTGGGAGTAAGGTAAGTACTCTTCCCCTGGGTGGGATAACGCTCTGGTAAAGTCTTTTTCCTTTGGGGGTAGGTGTTGTTATGAAGAACCCTCTTGGCATAGTATTTCTCAATGGTAACTTTTGCCCTTTTTCTGTCTAAGCCTAGAAGGGATCTTCCCTAGCTCTTAGTGTGACAATCTGGAAGCAATCCCTGAGGTAAAATGCACACAATTTTGGCCCTCAGGAATGTATTGACTATGCTAGTTCACACTTGGCTTCTAGAAATTTGTCAAAGTTACCATTTAAGTGTTGCTTCCAGTTTAGAGCTCCAGTAGCATCTGCTTCAGGTACGCAGTGTTTTGCTTGTATGGGCCTCCTGACATGGTCACTTGCTTCTTCAAAGACATCAAGGGACATACTCTTCTTAAAGGACAGATGTAACACACCTATGTAATGTAATCATGTGAGTGACATCCTATCACTTGCCATAATCCATTGGTTAAAAATGGGTCACAGGTCTTGCTCACACTCAAGTAATGGCATGAATTCCAAGACAGAGATTGTGGGGATCATCTCAGTCTGTCCACAAGGAATTATCCTTTTATGTAATGCTTATAGTGATGGGCTATATCTGCTTGAGCCACACGATGAGAGAAAAATTGCTAAAGGTGAGCCTCGTTGAGAAGCGAGATGTTTCTTACACTCACTTTGAAAATTGAAATACTAAAAAATATGTAGACTATATATAAATAGTAATTAGGGGTTCTTACACAAGATAATAATTACATAGTTCTTAGCTATTGATTTAGAAAACACAGAAGGAAAAAAGTCACTGTAAAGTCAGTGGATTTTTTAAAGGGATGTTTATCATTTATAATAAATAAATATATATAATTTATATAATTATATAATAAATATATAATATAAATTATATAATTGATAACAGAACATACATACATTTGGAAAATGGTGGCATAGTCATGTAGAAGGTAATGCTGCTAATTTTACAAACCATGGTTGGACTATTTACAGATTTGTAGAGAACCTTTTTCATAATTCTGTTCTGTTCTCAAGGGAGAGCTGTCGTCAACATGAAAACCACTTCCCTAGTGAGAAAAGGAGAAATTCATTCCCAGAAGGAGAAATGCTAAAGGAAAAAAGGAAATACTTCTGACTTTCAACTATAATATACATTACATAACACAAACAGTAGGGAAGATAGATATAATTTTCTTGAAAGATTGCAAATCAGAATATTGATGCACTAAATTGAGAAAAATGCATAATTTTTCCAACTAAAGTTTTTAAAATGTCACATGCATTGTGGGACATATACAGGGGTTGGATGGCCTGGAAGTGTTCACCAAAATAATATCGTGTGTATATTCCTACCCAAAATGGTCTTTGTGATTAGCTGGTACTTACACCTGATCATTACTTGCTTCTATTTAAGCACCTAAAGATGCAAAGGAATAAACAAAGCAGCAACAAATCAGAAAAACTAAAGAAATCCACTCCAAATGGATTAACATAATTACTTAAGCCAAGGAGTGACGACAAAGTGACAAAACACACTTGAAACATAGATGTTTTTGTAGCCCACCTTCTGCTTGTACACACCTGTGCATTTTGTAAATGGCTCCATATGCTTAATCAAAAGAAATCTAATTGCCTTAATTTACTTCATCCAAAAGTAGAAGAGTAAATTATATGTTTAATTATAAGCTTTCCACTTTGGGCAGCTATAATTAATGACTCAAGGAATTGTGCAATAAGCCAAGAGCAACCTTTTATTACTCCTGAGGTACCTGAACAACACCAGCGTTTCAGAGCCAGTCAGCTTCTATTAGTACAAGAATCAAAGTGCCTACCTGAGGCATTAATCATGAAGCACCTCTGAGCAGAGACACTTTTAATTATATATGCTGCATACCATCCACATGGATTGCCTGCACCAGGGGATGGTAATAAATGTTTTCTCCTAAGTAATGATGACAACAGAGTTTTTTATTTTTAAAATTTTTTAGCGAAAGCCATCCTAAATTCTACAACTTTACTAAGATGTGGTCTCAGGTCTGGAACATGGGGAATTCCTCCCTCTAAATCATTTCTCAGGAAGTCAATGCCTTCTGAGACTGGAGTCTCATTTGTGTTTTCTATTAGAATTGACTTGTGCGATGAGGAGTGCCTTTACACCTAGAGATCCAACTGATATTTCCTTACACATTTAGGATTTCACTTAAAAAAAAAGTTATTTATATATTTTAGAGATAAAGAGAGAGAATGAGAGTGCATGCATGAAAAGGGGGGAGGGGCAGAGGGAGAGGATCTCAAGCGACTCCAAGCTAAGCACAGAGCCCTGGCCAGGGCTCCATCTCAGGACCCATGAAATCATGACCTGAGCCAAAATCACGAGCTGGATGCTTAAATGACTGAGCTACCCAGGCACCCCAGGATTCCATTTTTTTAAGAGAATCATATCTATCTACCATATGGAGAGAGTGACCTTATAGCTTATTATCAAAACCTGGATCTTATTATCTATTCCAGCACAACATACATAAATTGGGACTGTACTGGGAAAAATCAGGAGCCACTTTCCCTCTATATGGAAGAAAGCCAGTTTCGGCCTTGAGCACAATCCACCTATGGATTAGGCATAATATAGCTTTTCTATTTTTGCATAAATAGTACTATTTGTCATAGAGAATGGACTTTGGCATAAAAAAAGATATAGATTTGAATCTCAAATATGTCACTTGATAGCTAAGAGACTTCAGACTAGTTATTTAATCTCTCTAAGTCTTAGTTTCTTTATCTTTAAAATGAGAAGTCTTAAAGTATTTATGTAATTATTAACTCAGTTGTAGTAATGATAAATAAAGCTTTTGGTATAGATAATGTACTAGATTCTCAGCAATTGAGATTTGTTGCAATGATGTATATATGTGATGTATATAGTAAATCTACTTTTGATAATTTTTTTCATCTACTCAGAATCTAGTTTAGGCTGCTAATGTAAACTTTAGTCTTAGCATGTAAAAAAAATATTTAAAAAGCAACCTTCTATTGGGGCACCTGGATGGCTCAGTCAGACTCTTGGTTAAGCGTCAGACTCTTGGTTTCAGCTCAGGTTGTGATCTCACGGGTCCAGGGATCAGTCAGCATGGGGTTCTGTACTCAGCAGGGAGTCTGTTTGAGGAGTTTTTCCCTGTGGCCCCCCCCCCCCACTCGTGTGCATGCGCTCTCTCTCTGTCTCAAATAAATAAATAAATCTTGCATTTTTTTTTTAAAGCAAGCTTTTATTGAAGGATGGGTCTACAGATTATTTTCTAGTTGTATCTCCCCACTCCCTTCCATTCTCTGCCTTTCTTTGCCCTACTATGTGACTTGGGAAGCTGACATCTAGAAAGTATATCACCTGGGCTCTCTTGCCTGTGGCTTTCAGTTAGTTTGGTCAATGAGAGACAGTAGCAAATGATTGGATCTCAAGAAGAGAAAAATTTCAGGGTATTATTATTCTCCTTCCTTCTTGCTTCACCGTGGTTCCAGCTGTGGCTGTGTTGTTCTTCTTAGACAGTGTTTTTCAAATTGAACACACATTAGAATCATTAGAAGTTTTGTTAAAATGTGGATTTCTGGGTCCTACCCCAAGAACTTCTGATTTAGTAGATGTGGAATGGAATACAAGCATTTGCATTTCTAATAAAGTCTCAGGTAAAGGTGATGCTGATCCAGAACCATCTATTTGACAACCAGTGCTCTTAGATAACAGGTCCCCGGGGCCAGCTTTCCTTCATAGCCATGGCTGTCACTTGTCTCAGATAACACCATTCACTCCACTTCAGGCCTGGTAAGGTGACAGTAACCCTTCTTCTATTGCCATACCCTGGGTGGTGCCTCACCATCCTCTAGAAGTCCCTTAATGGACGACTTGCCCACACTTCCAGAAGTTCCCTTTCATTATATTATCTTTCATTAGTACTGTTAAGTATGCCATTTTTTTTCCTTCCTGGACTGTAACTGATACAGTGGGTAAAGAAATTACTCAAATTAAACATTAAGGATTTTAGAAAATAACTGGATTTGCTGAATTTTAACTTTTTAAAAATTATTTTAGAATTTTATGTCCTAAGTCTGTCGTTCCATCACAATTCAGACAACTTTCCAAATTCAAATCAGAGAGAATATTGGGTTTCAACCCATTGCATCCACACAGCCCCTCTGAAAATGTAAATGAGACAAAACAACAACAAAGAAGCATTACCCTAAAAGCTTCCATTTCAGATCTATTGCCATTTCCATGATAGTTAAAATTTGAACTGGAGTTGTGACTTCATGTAATGATTTTCTAAAATAGAAATGTCTTAGTCATTTAGTTTCTATAAATGTATCATTTTCTGAAGAATGTTTTAAACAGCTTTAGTAGTTTAGAAGTTACTCAGCATAGATAATTCTATTATTGTTAAAAACTACTGTAAATTTAGTATTCACCCCCCATTTTCCCTAAACCTACTAATTATGATTAGAAATGTTTTGAAACTTCAAGATTGAGACTTAAATGTCTCTAAAAAGATGAGTTTTCAATCCCCCTGCTCTTATCTTTTGTTTCTGGGTAAGGGGTTATTACCTGTGAGAATTATTTTTCCCATTCTATGAAGAATGTCTGTTTGCTGTTAAAAAGGTTACTCTTAACTGGTCTCTTGTGGACCGTTCCAGACAAAAAATGACTACAGTGAGAAGAGGGAAAAATTCTTTTGGTATAGTGAAGATACAAACAATTTCTCTATAAGATTTTTTTAAATGAGGCAAAAGTTACAATGAGGATAACAGGGGTCTGCTGCCCTGTGGGGCATCAGCAGTCAGAAAGCTCAATAGCATAGAGCCAACTGTCTCCTGATAGGATCCTAACATCTCCACACCTAAGATTCTTGGGTTCTCGATGTTACTTTGTGCAATTTTGAAGAATGATGTCTCAACCATCAAAATAAATTCTAAAAAAGCAATCTGACATTTTTTCAAAGTAATGTCAAAAAGGTCTCACCTTTCCCAAGTCCTGGATATAAACAATCCACTCTGTCTAGAATTTCTCAGAGCAAGAAATGGCTCCATTTTATGTTGTATTACATGAAAATTTTTGAGGCCAAAAGGATGTGTGGTGATGTATAAATTTAGAATTCATTGGAGACAACAGAGTTTAAACATCAGCAAAGAAGAGGGCCAAGTACTTGTATCTGAAATTCTAAAATATATCATGAGTTTGTTACACTTAGAAAGAATCATTGAGGTTTTTTTAAATTGAATTTAATTTTTTTTATGGAATTGGCACTAGCAACAATCTTTTATTTGAGGTCTCTTAGAGGGATAACAATAAAAGTGACATGCAAAATTTGTTGCCTAAAATCCACAGTGAAGCACCAGATATCAACAATGAAATTAGCATTTTTAAAAATTCTACGGATTAGGTAAACAAAGCAAATATATAAACACACTTCCATTTTAACCATCTCTTTGTGACTAATGTCAAAATTAATTGTACCACAATCAGAAAATTTGGGCTATTGAGACTTTCCTTACGGTATACGTCAATTCTGTTCATGTTCCATGATTGCTTGAAAAAAGAAAATGCTTTGTATACCTATTAGATGTGGAATTCAACATATGCCTGTTAAGTCAGGCTTATTTATTGTAATTTCTTATCTTATTGGCTTTAATAACTTGGTCCTGCTAATTCTATCAGTTTCTTTTTTTTTTTAAAGATTTTATTTATTTATTTGAGAGAGAATGAGAGACAGAGAGCATGAGAGGGGGGGAGGGTCAGAGGGAGAAGCAGACCCCCCGCCGAGCAGGGAGCCCGACGCGGGACTCGATCCCGGGACTCCAGGATGATGACCTGAGCCGAAGGCAGTCGCTTAACCGACTGAGCCACCCAGGCGCCCTAATTCTATCAGTTTCTAAGAAAGGTGTGTTGAAGTTACTATTTGTAGGTCTGTTCGTTTCTCCTAGTAGTTCTCTCAATGTTTGTTTTACACAGTTGGTTGTTTTGTTTTGGGTCCAATCAGTTTTAAGGTAGTTGTTTCTTCCTAGAAACAATTTGTTTTTTATATCACAGACTCCTCTCTTTCTTTCATATATCACATCTTATCTATCAGCAAATCCTGTCTGATCAAACTTTGTAATATGAATTCCACAATTTCTGACCATTGCCAACATAGACCCTCTGGTTGCAGCCATTACAATACCGTATTTCTTCTCGATTATTGCCGTAGCCCCTAACTCTACCGCTTCCACTCTTGCCCTCCTAGGGTCTATTCTCAACAAAGTTCCTCCACTTCTTCCAAGAGGCTACAGAGTCCTCTGCAGTCAAGGCACTGTCCCTTGTGAAAGAACCCCACAGAGCAGCTCTATATTTGCATTCAGTGGGGTCCTATAAATGTCAGTAATCCTGGAATTGTTTTTATGTTAGGTTCTTAGCTTACAGTTTTTATACCATTATAAATTTGGACCCATATCTACAGATGGTGAGGGCCTGGGGTTTTCATTTATGGGAGGGGAATTTTTTTCTTCCCATCCAAGGAGGCCTAGTGAGATGGCTACCATTTTTGCTGCTTCCCAGGGATAAAGAATGCAGTTGTCCTGTTTAAAGTGAGTGAGTGGGAACTTGAGTGCAGCCCTTAATCGAGGGTGTTTGTTCTTCCGCTTCATGTAAGTCTCTGTCAAGTCTCCAGCCTACAGGGTGGCAGAGCCCTAGTCCTTCACCTTCAAGGTCCGAGTCTATAACTGAATCATTGTGAGATGACACACCTTCAGCTTATCCTTAACTTTTAATTTCATATCGGGAACCCAGAAATCTGCCTGTATTTGTTTCCATTTGTTGTATTTTGGTGTGTGTGTGTGTACTTTTAGATATTTTTAATCTGGAGTTTCTATCCATAGTTTGTAGCAGGAGAGTAGTCCTTTGGTGACAACTGAATGTACTCTGCTTTAGGTTCCATAATAATTCTCATTCATGTTCTTAGATATCTTTAATTAGATTAGGATGAAATTTATAATTAATTCTCAATATTTTTCTAACCATTATTTAATCAATTAAAATCTTCAGCAAACTTTTTTTTTTAAAGATTTTTTATTTATTCATTTGAGGAGAGAGGATGAGCGAGAGCATGAGCAAGGGGGTGGGCCAGAGGTAGAGGGAGAAACAGATTCCCCACTGAGCAGGGAACCTGATGTGGGGTTTGATCCTAGGACCCCAGGATCATGACCTGAGCTGAAGGCAGATGCTTAACTGACTGAGCCACCCGGCACCCCTTAGCAAACATTTATCGAATATTTTATGCCTGGAGGTATGTTAGACCATGAGGATTCTATAGCTAACAAAACATACCCCTTCCATGCCCTCATGAACTTAAAGCATAGTGGAAGAAATTGATATTAAACAACAAATAAAGAAAGAAGTAAAATTACAAATCGTGGTGAATGAATCCATGTTATGAATAAAGTCATCTTGGGGAAGAAATAAAGCAAAACTGGGATAAGGAATCTAATTTAGATGGGGTGATTGGAAAAGACTTCTATGACCTCCAAGAAAAAACAGAAAACAGTTTCATAGAAATGCCTATTACAGTTCTGAATCATTTATTAGTGACCTTTAGGACTAGAGGGTGTGATATTTGGAATTAATTAAGAAAAGACTCAGATCTCAGATTTTACTCAATGGACCTCAGTCATTACATGGGTTCAAATATACCTTAGGTTGAATGCCACTTGGTTGATGTTAGAGGTTACACACAGGAAAAAAACAAACCACAAGAAATCTACAAATATTATATGGCTAGTATGTGATTCCTACAGATAGTAGTTGACATATGATTTAAAATGGTTTTTCACCTTTTTTTGGAAACAGGTATTTTTTCAGTTTCATTGAGTGTAACTGACAAAATTATAAGATATTTAAAGTGGACAACATGATGATTTGATATATGCATATATTGTGAAAGTATTCCCGCTATAGAGTTAATTAACAAATCCATTACCTCACATATGTACGTTTTTTTTTTCTTTTTCTTTTGGTGAGACCATTACATTCTCTTTTCTTAGCAAATTTCAATTGTATAATACAGTGTTATCAGTTATATAATACAGTGTTATCAAGCAAATTTCAATTATATAATCACCATGTTATACATTAGATCCTCAGACCTTGTAACTGAAAGTTTATACCCTGTCACCAACTTCTCTTTATTCTCCCACCCACCAGCCCCTGGCAACCACTTTTCTACTCTTTGTCTTGGAAACTGTTGGAGGGTGAGGGCCTGCGAAGAGGTGAGCCTCAAGCATTATAAAGACTACTACTCTCCTTATAAAGCCTACAGGAGAAAGGAATTTGATAATTTATCACTAGAAAAGGAAAATCTTTAAAGAACTTTATCACTGAACTGGTGTGCCTCTTTTTCCCCTAATAAGTATGAAATGATCATTTCCCCCACTTTATTGCAACAGAGATGAATTTGAAGCCAAACTACATATTATTCTTGTCTTCAACATTTTCCCCCCTATTTCTGGATGACCCTTTTGAGGGTGAAATTTATAATAATTTTGAAGAAAGGTTTATGGGATTATGAGGGAAAGAAATGTAAGTTACATGCTTCAGAACCTGACTCTTCCTACCTACATTACAAAGCATTCTTCTTTTCTTCCTCAGAAGTAAGGTTATGAGAGAGGTGGAAAAAGATGAGAATAAAGTAAAGAAGAAAGAAAAATCAAAGCAAATACATAGAAAATAAATGAAGTGAGAAAATTGAAAAGGAATTTAATAACGGATTGTGATAAGGACATTTGTCCCCTTCACCACCGGGCAGGGTACAGAATGAGGTGTCCCTAAGGGAGAATGTGGATGCCATCTTTTCACCTTGTAGTTCCTCAGGAGTATTGCCCAATGAGGTGAACTAATTCTTACTGCTTTAGGGAGAATGCCTCCTAGACTATGACTACTAGTTAAATTCATTATAGATACTCTACCTTAAAAAACAAAGAGAATTGAGATATGGGGTTAGCATTTTGAGGTTTTGCTCCTGGTGTTACATATTAAAATGTATTGTATATATTAAAAACTAACCTACAAATAAAATATGATGTAATACACACTAAAATATGGGAGGCCATTGGCAGAAGTAATGTTTTTTTTTTTTTAAGATTTTATTTATTTATTTGACAGAGAGAGACACAGCGAGAGAGGGAACACAAGCAGGGGGAATGGGAGAGGGAGAAGCAGGCTTCCCGCGGAGCAGGGAGCCCGATGCAGGGCTCGATCCCAGGACCCTGGGATTATGACCTGAGCCGAAGGCAGACGCTTAACGACTGAGCCACCCAGGCGCCCAGAAGTAATGTTTTGAAGAAGTGGAGACAATTATACAAAGAAGGTGATATTTTCCTACATCTTAAAGAACGAAGTGTTTTAGGTAGAGAGTGGGCTGGCATGCAAGTGGGTGGGAAAGATCAAAGTTGGTGAGTTTAGTACGCCATTACAGTGTGATAAATCTCAAAGCTCAGGTGTAAGAATCACTTTAATGAAGAGAAGTTTCATCAAGTAAATTAACAAAGACAAGGTTAATTTGTGCTATTAAATGAGTTCTTGGTAGCAGCCCATTTTTCACGTGTTAATCATAAAAAGAGATAAGTTAGTATTAGTGAAAAATCAATTGGAAGGAAAGCAAAGTACATCTGAGAGATTATGTTCCATTCAGTGAGTCCCCTGACCAGCCCACAAAAGAACTGAGAATAGCTTCACAGTGGCAATTTCTTTCTCTCTCTCTTAGGCATGTGCATAGTAAGTATTTATAAATTTCATTGAGGAGACAGCTTGTTTGTGGCTTGCCTAGAGCAGAGCCACAAGGGATGGGGATGCTTAAACCTGATGCCCCTTTTATGCTCATCAAAATGAGTCCTGGGAGGCTTCTTTATCTTAACAATGCTCTGCTAGCCTAAAAGGACCCTTTTTTTTTTTTTAAGATTTTATTTATTTATTTGACAGAGAGAAACACAGGAGAGAGGGAACACAAGCAGGGGGAGTGGGGGAGGGAGAAGCAGGCTTCCTGCTGAGCAGGGAGCCCAATGCGGGGCTCAATCCCAGGACCTTGGGATCAGGACCTGAGCCAAAGGCAGATGCTTAACGACTGAGCCACCCAGGCGCCCCATAAAAGGACCCTTTTAAAATCCAGATGATATAATTTATCTCCTCAGGAGATGTATGTTTACTATACATTACTTGTTTTACAGCTAAGGGAGAACGATAGTAGTCTGAATGCATTATTCCATTTGATGCAATATCTTTTTATCAAGATTTTTATGGGTCTGATTTATGGAGTTATTTTATGAATCCAACATATGGCAGGCTCTTGACCTCAAGGCTCTGTACTCAATATCTTGCAAGGGCATATTATTATTATTAGTCTTCACATTACTTTTTTATTCATTTCTTTTTGACACAGAACTGATATATAAGTTTACTCTAAGTAGTTATTGGTAAAAAGAATTTATTAAAAAGTTCCCACTATTTCCAGCAGTATCTAAAAATAAGCACTAAATATTTTATATATACACAAAAATAGTTGATATTCTATATACTTGTTTATTATTGCTGATGTTGCTTAATAAATAATTTTCCGTATATATCCAAAACGGCGGTTCTTCACATTTCAGAGGGTCATAGGCTACTTTTAAAATGGATGTAAGTCCAAGCATAGAAAATTTTGCATGTAATTTTAGAGAGCTTATGAATTCTCTAAAGCATAAGGGGCTATATGGATTTGACTCGACTCAATACATTATTTGTAGTTTATTTGTATATATTAGATATTTTCTGTGGCTTTGGAGCCTCCTTAGTCTCTATTTCTGGGAAGTTTTTCCACTCATTGCTTTTTCAGAAGGAAGTCTAGTAAGTATACTTAATCCTCTCTCTTCTTTTCCAGCTGACTAGACTGGGGTGGGTACATGATACAGGAAAGTCTATTCACTAGCTGGCTAGGAACCTGTTCCATTTTTTCCCTCTAGGAAATTTGAACTCAGAAATGTGTAGATTCTAACTGAAGAAAGACATGAGATCTATTATTGGAAGTGCCTTGTGAGTGACACATAGAATAAATAAGGGTAAATCTACAACTAAACACCCCAAAGTGAAAAGTGTTAATATAAGAGATAAAAAGAAAATATTAAATCTACACCGCTCCCCCTGCAAAAAAAACCCCAGATCACCTACAGAAGAATAATAAGAAATGTGTGGGGAGACATTTAGTGGTGGCAGTGGATGCCAGAAGATATTGAAGGAATAGCCTTAAGCTGGAAGCTTAGAATTTATTGCAGCAAAAATGAGGATGTCCAGACACAGTGTTACTGCAGTTTTTTCATTCAAAAGCTAGCTCACCATGTGTCACTCTAGAGTTGTCGTCCACCAGTCAACACATCCTGTCCATGCATTCAGAGCTCCCAATGGCTTTGTGGGTTGAGATACTTAAGGAAAACCTATATGAAGGACCAAAGGAAACAAATATATAGAAAAAAAAGAGGTCATAGAAAACAAAGGCAAACTGGAAGCCAAAGAAATCATCAAAGAAAAAAAAATTTAGTTGATCAGGGATAAGGGATGATCCCAGGATCCTAAACAAGAGCAGGATGCTACAAAAGAAACATTCCCACAGCAAATAAACACTCTTAACTTAAAAATTATGGTACTAGAAATGAAAAATGTAATAGAGAGTTTGTAATATAAAATTGAGAAACTCCCCCAGTAAAGAGAGTTAAAGAAAAGATTAAAAATATAACAAACGAGATAAAAGAATTAGAAGATCAATTCCAAATTTTTCACAAAAAAACAAAAAGAATTCCAGAAAGGGAAATAGGGAAAGGAATTCTCCAGGATGTTTGAGTTTAGAGATTTAGATGGTAAACAAGCAACAACAAGATTTGCCCCATAGTTGTTGGCTAATTACAAAGCTGTAATTGTTGGGACAGCGTAATTATTATGACAAAAAAAGGATCTCAGAAAAGGATCCAGACATACACGGAAAGTTGATAAGTGAAAAAGGTAATTCTAGAAATCAGTAGGGAACGTTTAAACTCTTGGATAAATATATCAGAGATAATTTGTTATTTATAAAGAAAAAATAAAATCAGATTTCTACTTCACGTCATACATAAGGATAAGTTTCAGGTGGTTTAAAATCTAAATATAAAGAAGCAAAACTTAAATACATGAGAAGAAAGAAATTTTAACCTTGGGTTAGGAATTATTTTCTTGAACAAGCAAACTAAAAAGTACATTTTATACAGGAAAAGATAAAGAGGTTTGAGTATAAACAATTTAAATATTTTGTTTAAAAAAAGACATCGCGGGGCACCTGCGTGGTGCAGTCTGTTAAGTGTCCAGCTCTTCATTTCTGCTCAGGTCGTGATCTCAGGATTGTGAGACTGAGCCTGGAATTGGGCTCCATGCTCAGGGCAGAGTCTGCTTTAGACTCTGTCTCCCTCTCCCTCTGCCCCTACCCGCTGTGCTCTCTCTCTCTAAAATACCTAAATAAATAAATAAATATTTAAAAAAATTTTTAAAGACATCATAAGTAATATCTAAAGACAAACCAGAGGGAAGATAATTACTGTGTATATATCCAGGATTTGTGCTCTACTGACCAGTAGGAAAAAAAAAAAATGGAAATATGAGCAAATGATTTATAAGAGCAAAATACAGACTAGGAAACCGGAAGCTAGTAACCATTAAGAAGTTCTCAAATTTAGTGAAAATCAGAGACATGCAATATGAAGTCAGAATAAAATATTATTTCACACTAAATAAACTGGAAATATTGTGAAAGTCTATACCAAATATTGGCAAAGATATGGTTAAATGTTGGTATCTGCTACTCTGAGTGTGAATATAATTAGAATATCTTTTTAAACATTTCTGTACTTGCCTGTTTTAAAAAACATAATTCATAATTAAAATTTTTGAAGTCATTATTTTTCTCTGTCTTCAAACAAGCTGAGTATCACAAGGATTATCTACATACAGTTGTAAAGAACTTTTGTTTTCTGAAAGCATTTTGGCTTTTTGTTTAGGGTTAGGCTATTACTACTAGCAGCTTTCTAATTTTTTCTAACACTTCAGTGTTGGTATATTTTTTCTAGAAAATGATCTGTTCCATTGATATTTTAGTATTCTTTAAACAAGAGTTGACATTGTAAATTCTAATAATTTGAAAAATCTTGTTGTGTCTGGGTTACATTTTCTTCCTCATTTTTATTATGGATTCATGGTTATTTTCTTTAGTTTTTACTAACCTTGCTAGAAGTTTGTTTATTTGTTGGTTTTTTAAAAAATCTAGTCTTTTGATTAGTGAATTAATTCTATTTGTTTCTTTTTCTTTCAATAGTCTCAAAAGCTGTGCGGAGCAGTAGTTCTAAAATGATGCTTGTTTTAATATAACTGTAGAGGTCCACCCCCACACAGAAGTCTCTCCAGGCTTTCTTTACTACCACTAACTTCCTCTAGGTCAAGGGTTTTGTTCCCTATTTGGGGAGGTCTCAAGTCTTTGAAAAGTGGGAGGGATTCCCTTGCAGGGAAGTTCTAATGGGATTTAGTTCATCTCAGGATGTGGATGAGCATTCATTTTGCTAGAAGATTCATTGATTGTCTGTAGGAAACTGGAGATGGATGCCCCTCTCCAATGGGAATGAGGATTGCTCACATGGCTATTCAGCCAAGGGAACTTTTACTTAAAGGAAAGCAATGACAAGCTGATCTTGGCAAGATTGAAGAAGCTCCTTGGCTAGCAAGAGTCATTGCAATGCTTGACTAGCTCTACACCATGACTCCATTTACTTTTTCAATCCCCCCCACCCCTTCTGCTGTGTTCACCCAAAAGGTAAGCTCACTTGTTCCTTCAACCTCTCTTAAGGTCATACTCCACTTGTTTTCCTTATTTACGCTTAGGCCAGGTGACCGCACAGACTTCTAGTCTCCAGCCATATCTTGTCATGGTAATAAACACCATACCTTGCCTCCTTTAGGACTTTTCACTTTTAATAATAAAAAAACTTTTCCTTTTCTTAAAAAAAAAAACACAAAAACCCCTTATGAAATAAAAAAGTTCAGAATTTCAAAACCATTTTTCTTCTCTGTGGTCCTTGTGAGCCTATTTTGGATGTCAAAAAAAATCATCTAAATGAAAATAGCCATATCAAATATTGAAGATTCCTTTTTTCTCTTTGCTCTCTTGCTATTTACAAAATCAATTCTTGAGGCCACATGGGTTTCTCTCATTGACCAGGGGGAAGGATTATGTCCAAGGAAGCAAAGGAAAACTAAGGAAAAAATTAATATTTCAAAACATTAGTTTGTTACATTGATATTTGTAGAGCTCTGTTTTCTCTTGAAAACACTTCCTTTTACTTTCCCATTTATTAACTCCTGTAACCTCAGGCACGAATGTTAACACAGAGACAGGCTGAGCTCAGATCCTGGGGTCAGTTACACATGGCTTCTTCTCCCTGACTTTGAGCATAAACTGGGCTTTGCCTTTAATGCTCAGTTTATTCATTTGCAAATGTGGGCTGATAAGAGTACCTAGTTCATAGGTTCGATGAAGGTTAAATGATAAGCATGTGTAAAATACACACTGGATTGTATGTAAGCACTTACTCTTTCATCTTTATCAATGTCACTTCTCAAGAAATATCCCCCGGGGCACCTGGGTGGCTCAGTCATTAAGCGTCTGCCTTCAGCTCAGGTCATGAGGATGGAGGCCCACATCAGGCTCCCTGCTCCGCGGGAAGACTGCTTCTCCCTCTCCCACTCCCCCTGCTTGTGTTCCCTCTCTCGCTGTGTCTCTCTCTGTCAAATAAATAAATAAAATCCTTAAAAAGAAAAAAAAAAAAACTCCTAATATCTCAAAACTTTACCATTTCCCTGTTCCTTTGCCACTCTGTATCACTCACATTTAATTTTTAAATATCAAAATCATTTACACCTATATCTACCCTCCCAGTTTTGAGGATACGAGATAGGTGTTTTTCATCTGTGTAAATCTCCCACCCCACTTGTGAGAGCAAGTATCTCACACTGGAGTTTATTTTAAAGCTTTTTACTTTTTACTAGCTTGTCAAGAAAATAGGTCATCACACATGATTTTGAGGAAGTAGGTAAGTATAAACTAGAGACAATCAACCAGAGTTATCATTTTAGTGTAATCAATAAAGTCTTAAAAAAATTCCTTTTATTGAAGAGAAGAGAATCAATCAAAAAAGCACACATGCATATATTTTAAATTATTGAACAATTAAGAAATCCCTCTATTCCTTGTCTCAGCTCTACCACCCTCTTCTCAAAGGTCCTCAAATGATGGTTTTTTTCTGGTTTTTATTTTTTTGGTTTTGGGGTGGTTTTTTTTTTTATACTTCCAGAGTTCAGAAGTCTAAAATCAATAATTTGGCAGGACTGTATTCCTCCTGGAGGCTTCAGGGAAAAAATGATTTCCTTACTTTTTCTAGTTTCTGGAGTTCATCAGCATTTTTTGGATTTTGATCTCTTTTTTTATTTTCAAAATACATCACCTCAACCTTTGGTTCCATTGCATGTCTCCTTCTAACTTTGACTCTTCCTGTTTCCCTCTTATAAGGACCTTTGTGATTATAATGGGCCCACCCAGATAATCCAGGATAATCTCCCTAGCTCAAAGCCCTTAATTTAATCATATCTACAAAGTTTCTTTTTGTATGTAAGGTCACATTCATCTTTCTAAGGATTAGAACATCAACATCTTTAGGGGAATAGTATTCTGTCTACCACAGTAACCATTAACCTGACATTTATTTATTTTATTTTTTCTTCTCATAGATATTTTTAAATCATTTTATTTTCTTCATTATAAATGTGCTCTTTAATCCACATCCCCTATTTTCCCCATCCCCCACCTATCTCCCCTCTGGTAATCATCAGTTTGTTCTCTATAGTTAAGAGTCTATTTCTTGATTTGTTTCTCTCTTTTTTTTCTTTTGCTCATTTATTTTGTTTTCTTAAATTCCACATATGAGTGAGATATAATGGTATTTGTCTTTCTCTGATTGACTTATTTCACTTAGCATTATACTCTTGAGCTCCATCCAGGAACCTTTCAATGATATAGATTAGTTTGCCTATTTTTGAATGTTATGTAAATGCAATCTTTATATAAATGTACCCTTTGATGTCCAACATCTTTCACTCAACATTCTATTTGTGAGGTTCATCCACATTGCTGCACGTTGCAGTAATTTGATGATTTTCATTGCTGCATGGTATTCCATTGTAGTAACATACACAATTTATGCATTCTATTGCTGACCAGCTTTTAAAATTTTATTGTTTTTAGTCATTATAATAAATTGTTATAAATCATCTTGTACATCTTTTCCAATACCTGTATGCATGTGTGCTTTATGGAATTTCTGGGCCAGAAATTTAAAAAAGTTAAGCATATGCTTAACTTTAGTAGATGCTTCCAACCAGATTTTTAAAGTGGTGTACTAATTTATACTTCCACGGGAGGGTAGAAGAGTTTCAGTTGCTCCACATCCTTGGCAACATGTGGCATGTGTCAGAGTTTTACATTTTAGAGAATATATGATGGTATTTTATTGTGTGTTTAGTTTGCATGTCTACCACTGTTAGCATTTTTTGATATATCTTTTGCTCATTGTGTAGCCTGGTTTTGTAGAATGCCTTCTCAAGGTTTTGCTCACTTTTCTACTGTGCTATTATTCTATCATTGATTTTTCTGAATTCTTTATGTTTTCTGGATTAAAATTCTTGGTTTGTTGTATGTATGGCAAATATCTTCTCCCTTCTTGTTCTTTTAATCTCCTAGTGGTAATACTGATAAATAGAAGTTCTTGACTTTAACAGAGCTCAATTCATCATTTTCTTTCCTTTATGGGTGGTGTCTTTTGTGTTCTTTGTAAGATATTTTCATCTACCTTAGGATAAAAATGGCTTTCTTCTATGTTGTCTGCTAGAAACTTTATTGTTTTTCCTTTAAGTTTAGATCTTAAATGTATAAGGAGATGAATTTTGTGTATGCTAGGATAGAAAGGTCAAAATTCCATTTCTTTCCATAAGAAAGATTCTCTATTCTATTACACTGGATTTTTCCTTAACTATCTTTAAGTATCTTCCATACTCTTCATTATTGTAGCTTTTATAAGCCTTTTCATCTAGTATCTTTATTTTTCTTCGTTAAGATAGTAGCAGACTAATTTTGTCTATTTCCATACTTACAATATGACCTTCTTTGATGCTGCTTTATCTGCCTACCATTTCAAATCCTTACTCTTTCACAGCCAAATTCCTTGGCAGAGGATATATCACTGCTTTTTACTTTCTTCCTTCTGGGATCTTGACCCTTTAAGTGCTGACTGGCTATTATGGTGGCTCCAAGCTCCCATTTCCTTCCTTCCTTCCTTCCTTCCTTCCTTCCTTCCTTCCTTCCTTC